>NC_135487.1:2620742-2794784 GCF_052094955.1 Ictidomys tridecemlineatus
CACCACCTGAATTCTGTGTTTCTTGAAATTTCCTCCACAAGATTAATTTCATTCATCACCTTTAAGTTCAACCTCATGAAAAGTCTCAGGACATGAGGAAAATAGACAACATCTGTGCCAAAACATAGCATGAATGGCCTCTAGTCCAGTTTCCGATAGAGTACCTTCCCCTCTGGAACCTCTCAAGCCCAGTCTTTACTGTCCACTGTCCTGTTGGCACACTGGTGCATTGAGATCCCATCAGAATGGCCCACTAAGCTCCACTTACAGAAATCTAAAGCTTTCCAGCTGCATTTCTCAACTTTTCAAAATTTCTCCCACAAATTCCAAGAAGCTTCAAAAGCTCCTAAACCACACTGTCAGGTTAGTCACGACAACAACCCCACCGCTTGGTGCCATTATCTGTTTCATTCCACTTTGGACAGCTGACTCCACTGCTCTGGGCACAGAGTGAGGAAGAACGTGGTGGTAGAACTGTGTGGAGGAGGAGAGCATTTTAGAACATGGCAGCCAGAAAGCAGAGTGCTCCACTCACCAGGGACAGAGTGCACACCCCAAAGGCCTGTTCCAGTGACCCACCTCCTCCCACCACACCCTGCCTGCCTACAGTTATCGCCCAGTTAATCCACATCAGTTGATCAACGCATTGATTAAGACGGTCATGACCCAATCATTCCATCTCTAAACTTTCTTGCATTGCCTCCCACGTGCGCTTTTGGGGGACATCTCAAATCTGAACCATACACAGGCCTTCACTATTAACCATGGCTGCTCCTGTTGTGTTTCGTTCTGTTTTGTTCTTCAGAACAAGTGTGAGCGTGGGTAGTTTGTGTTGATTCAACTTTGACACAAAGAGGTGTCTGCTGCCTGCCTTTCCAACAGCCGGCAGGAGACAGGCGTGAATTTGCTATTTGCTGAGCTCCTCACCTTGGCAGGTGGCTCTTCCACAGGATTCTCCGTTTGCTCAGGGTAAATAGTCATGTCTGGGCGGTGGCCTTGCAAGGGGATGAAAAGGCAGAGAATCCAGGAGCCCCTTCCTTCTGCAGGAGGGGGAGGAGCCAGGGAGACAGACACAGATGAGCGGAGGGAGGAGGGAGAAAGAAAGAAAGGGGCAGAGGGAGAGCAAGAGAGGGAGGGGGGAGGAGACGGGGGAGGGGGAGGCAGAGAGAGGGAGGGGGAGGGAGGCAGAGAGAGGGAGGGAGGCAGAGAGAGGGAGGGAGGCAGAGAGAGGGAGGGAGAGCAAGAGAGGGAGGGGGGGAAGGAGACAGGGGGGGAGGGAGGCAGAGGGGGAGGAGGGAGGTAGAGAGAGGGAGGGGGAGGGAGGCAGAGAGAGGGAGGGGGAGGGGGAGAGAGAGGGAGAGAGGGAGGGGGAGAGAGAGGGAGAGAGAGGGAGAGAGAGAGGGAGAGAGTGGGAGAGAGAGGGAGAGAGAGGGAGGGGGAGGGGGAGAGAGAGGGAGAGAGGGAGGGGGAGACAGCAGGTGAAGTGACAGAGAGGGGAAGGAGCGGAGGAGGCAGAAGCAGGGTTTGGAGGGAAGGCCCAGGAGCCCTGTGAGGAGGAGAGACCCTAAGCGGCGGCCAGCAGAAGAGGAGCCTGGCAGGAGGCAAGGTCTATGGAGGGTCTTGGAATCTGCTTCTCCGACTTTCCCTCACTGTCGATTGGCACAGTCCTTGGCACACATTCCTAGGGCACCGTGTGACGTTTGGAAGCCGTGTCACTGTGTCACGGTCGTGTCATCCGCAGGTCCATCAAGCTGAGCCTCAGCGTCTCTGTCCCGAGAGCGTTCCGTGCCCTCTTCCTTCTGTTTCTAAACCCACGGTGCCCGGCCGTGAACCGCCGTCCAGGGTGCCCCAGGTCACAGGCCTGTGGCTCCTTTCCAGCGAGGACGCCTGGTCCGACTGGGTCCCGTGGTGCAGTTTGCAGGGATTCCGTCTCCCTGTCTCTCCGTGGGGACTCTAGTGACATCTGCTGCTTCGGGGCCTGGCGGGGGTGGCTGGGCTTGTGCTGCAGCTGAGGAGAGGCCCCGGGCAGACACCTGCCCAGGGCCAGCTGTGCTCCCTGGGCAGCCCGGACGCCTCCACAGTGCCACCAAAGCCAAGGAGAGACAGCGAGAGGACACGGAGACTCCCAGCCACAGCGGAGGGGGAGGCCCCTGATGGTGACCTCGATTTCACTAATTTCAATATTAAAAGATTAGAGCCAAGTCCCTTTTTAAGTGTTTCGATGGTTCCACACAAAACTGAGTTGAAAATAGGGTTCTGCTGAATAAAAGAAAAGAAGACGTAGGTTTTCCAACCGTCAATTTACACAATTTGAGCGACTCTTAGGAAGAGAACAAAGGCTTTTATTTCCCTCCTCAGGAGCAGAGGCACAAAGAGAAGCACGCGGCTGTTTCTATGCCCGTGGACCTGAGGAATCATTCTCCACAGATTTGAATCTCACACTAAGTGACCAGAGCCGTGAGTTCACGACACTTCCGTCTGCACTAGGACACAGGACCGCCTCCAGGGGCCCGCCTGTCCCCACAGAGGTCTCGCCTCATTGGATCCACTCCATCACTTCCCAACGGAAAAGGACGAAGCCCAAGCCCGTGTGTGGGTCCTCCGGGTCAGAGGCCTGGGCTCCTGGAGCTGGTGGCCAGGGACAGGGGGCAGTGTCCCCCTGGCCTGTGGCTGCGCACAGCCTCGGAGTCAGACCTGAGCCACGTGAGCACAGGTGGGCACTGACTCTGACCGTCCTCCGGCGGACAGGACGGGGCCTCCCGAGAGCATGGCCAGGCTCTGAGCAGCGACCCAGCGGGTGGGTGTGAGGACGCCACCAGGCCCCGTGAGGTCGCCCACGGCTCTGGGCTCTGCTGGGCGATGGCCCTGTTCACTGGAGGGACGACTTTCCTCTCCCCGGGCAGGGGACCTGCCATCTGTCGGACGGGAGCCGTGCCGCTCGCTGGCAGGCAGGGACGTCGGGCACCAGGTGCAGCACCTTGTCGTTGGTGGATGGTATCGGGGGGCTCTGGCTTGAATAGGGTTTAGGGGTCCCCCAGAGAGCCACGTGCTGGCAGCTTGGCCCCTGGTGTGGAGAGATTGCAGGTGGAACCTGTAAGCCCTGTGCCTGGCGGAAGGTGACCAGATTGTGAGCATGTCACCCCTGGGAGATCACGACCGGTCTCCTGGAGGAGGAGGGTGTGACTTGTCATGAAGAGGGAGCCTGGTGCCTCTCCAGCTTCTCACGTCCTACCTCACCACTTGGTCCTTCCTCCCCACAGTGAGAGCAGCCACCATGTGGCCATGCAGCCACCAGGCATTCATCAGGGGCGGATGTGACAGGGCCTCCTGATGTTAGACTTGCAGCTTCCAAAAGTGTGAGCTAAATAAACTTTTTTTCTTTATACATTACCCAGCCTCTGGTGTTCTTGTTATAGCAACAGAAAATGGATAAGACACCATAGCGTCTGCTGGATGACAGTGATGTCGTTCCCAAAAGAGGTGGTGACAGGTTCACCACAGGCGACAGGGTCATTCACTGGGTCGGTGACCATGCCCTTCACTGACCTTCAAAGCAGGGGGAGAGGGCAGAAGTAAGGAGAAGACATGAATTTGGAGCTGGTGTCCTCTGGATCTCCCAAAGTGTCTATATGAGTGTGCCTGCGAGTTCCTCCTTCATTAATGCACCTTCAGAGCACCCTGGGGAACTGGGTGGTGTCCTGATGGACGTGGTCACTGACCACTGAGGACGCCATCGAGTCAGAGGTCGGCTCTGGCCAGGCTGGCCTGTGTCCCCGGAAGCCCGCCCCGAGGCTCGAGGGCCACAAGACACTAGCAGAGGGAGGTGGTGCCTCTGATCCTGCTGGAGTCCAGGGTGGAGAGCTGTCCTGAGCAGGGCCGGGCTCCTCCCCCCTGCGTCCCCCTCCCTCCCCTGGCAGGTCCTCGATCCATAACTGCTACTCAACAGAGATCTGTTGAATGTGTTCGAAGGCGATTTAAAAAAAAAAAAAACAGTGAAAGCAATTCTACATCATACAAATATAAAAATGAACACCTGCTAAATAACTAATTTGCTCCTAGGAGATGGAACCCAGTGGATGTTACAATCAGTTCAAAGAAAAAGTCAAAACACCACACATTTAGACCTCGTCAGGAATGTTGAGATCAATTGCAAACAGAGACAAAATTGTTTTCTTCAAAGGGAGAGGAAGTCAATTTCAACCACTGCCAGGTAGGTTGAAATTTACATATCTGTCAGTTGCCCACATTTTGCAGAGTTTCAAAATAGCTGGAAGATAATGGCCGGGCTTGAATCTGATAAACCCGGAAGGGCATGCTATAGGCAACGCGCGGTTTTCCATCGAGACATAATTTTTTTTCCTACAAATGAATGAATCATTGGTGTCATCTTGACACACAGAGGAGAAAGAACATTAATCAATAGAAATAACTTTTAGCCAGGATTCTGGGTACATGATAACAATTACCACCTTTAAAACAGATCACCTTGCTCTCGGGCTGTGACGTGGAGACTGTGCTGTGTCCTTGGGGCTGCAGGGAGCTGTCACAGGGCGAACTCTGCCCTGAGCATTTTTATCGCATGCTGTGAACGTTTCTATTCAAAGCAGGCTTATCTGCGGTGACACACTGCTCCAGAACTGTGGCTCCTGTTTGCTGGATTTCACAGGCAGCCCGGGCGCTTCTTTCCCTGGACTCACGTTACAAGCCAAAACAAGTCCTGATGCTCTGATTCACAGCTGCTAGAGCAGAACCAGCTGGCAGCCAGACCTGCTGACGTACCCACTGCCCGCCTGACAACCCGGCACAGCGTTTGCATTAGGCTTCAGTTAGCAACTGCGCCTCCGTTCCCCCGGCTGCTGGGGAGAAGGGTCCGGCCCTCTCACACCTGCCGGTTCTGCTGGGAACGAAGGCTCTTTGCAGGCAGGGGTGGGAGAGGCTCCGTGTTGAGTTGCTTTGTAAATTTACTTTTACCAATGACCGAGGTTCTTCTCAATGAACTGAAAGTCAGTAGCATCCTTATTTCAAATAACAAAATGTTAAGAACATCTGTCCACCCACTAAATAGTCAAAAATGTGCAAGTTTCTTCATCTATAATATTCCTGCTCATTACAATAAGTCAGAGAACTCAGAGTCCATCCACCCACCCATCCACCTACTTACTCATACATTCAACCACCCATCCCTCCTTCCACCCATTCACTTGCTCATGCACCCATCCGTCCACTCATTCACCCATTCACCGGTTCACTTATCCACCCACCCTCATACACCCACTCAACATCCATCTATCCGTCCATCCACCCTCCCATGCACCACCCATCAATGCACCCACCCACTCACCCAACCATCCATTCATTCACCAGTTCACTTATCCACCCACCCTCACACACACACACTCACCTACCCAACATCCCTGTACCCACCCATCCACCCACCCATGGTTTATTGAATGCTATTCTCTGGACCAGGAAGGTGGTGGGCACTGAGCAAGATGAACCAGACACCACCTCTACCCCCGGGGGATCAAGCCATCAGCAACCCACTGGCTTTGTGCACAACAGACCGTGGGTGTCTCCCCGGGCCACTGTGCTCCTAGACCCCAGCCTGCCTGGTGCTCACCTCCTTTGTTCAACTCTCCTTGTCAATGAGACGTTATCCCCCCTGGCACCCCAGCTCCTTGGCCAGCTGGTCCCACCTTCTGTCGGTTCCAGGTAGGCCTTATTTAAAGGTCTCTCTGGGCTGACCGGCTGTCTGTCTGCTCCAGGAGGGCCAAGTCCCAGATCCTCCAGCAACACTCAACACCAAGGAGAGTAGTGACCCTCACTGAGTGAGTGAGCTGAGCCTGGAGACCCATGCCCACGCAGCGGGGTTGGCCCACACCAGCAGTCGTGTCCCAGGAGCCATGGTGGACATAGAAGTCTGCCACCCCATAATATGCCACTTGGGTGGGAATTATTTTTAGTGAAACCACCTCAGATTCAACAGACTTTCCCTCGTCTGCCAAAGAGCATCAGCTTTGGAGAAACGCGGCACCATGAATTCCTCCTGGGGAGACCTACTTTGGGGAAGGCAGAACATGAACCAGACCCACCCAGTCCAGCCCAGGGGAGCCTGGGGAGGCCGAGACCCCTGGACCTGGTGCAGACGGACCTGGGCACACACCTTCTGGCCTCCTGAAAACCCACCTTCCTTTCCAGGAAGACCCCTGAGTGCCCTCCTCTCCTCCTCACCTACAGAGACGGCAGGGAGGGGCAAGAGGGATGGCTCCTGTCATCAGGGTCACAGCCAGGGCAGCATCCTGTGAAGGGGTGACCCAGGGGACAGAAAACACCATCATTGGATGATAGTTTATGAGACTTGGAAGTCCCTGGAAATGAGCACCGGAGCCAGGGTGAGCCCCATCTTCACACTTGGGCCCCGTTCATGGACAGCCACACAGGACGGGGTGGAAACCCAGCACGGGACTGAACAGCCCCAGGCACACGGGGAGCCGGCGAGTCCCACCTGCCAGGTTCTTCTGGGCTCACTGTGCAGCATCCCTCCCTCACCGTATGGGGCAGGACCTTATGGAACCGGGTCTTGTGACCTACACTCCGACAAGGCAGCCCTGAGGACTTCCTATGACCAGCCGTAGGCAATAGCGGTGAGTCCACTATTGAACTGGCAGAAGAGAAGGGAGAGGAAGGAAGGAGGTTCTCGATGCCCAGGTGCAGGCAGGAGAAGAGGCCCACACAGGTGCGCTCCCAGGTGAGCACTGGGCCTCACCCACTGGGCAGGCCCTCCTCCTTCCCGCCTTCCTGTTCACCCTGTTTCCCCGAAGGCTAGCCAGAGGCCGGAGTCTCCTTCTCAAGGCAGACCGTGAAAGCCAGAACCTTCCCAAAGCCCCGGGACTCACTGACGCTGCACGTGCAGAGACACTGGGGACCTGGGGACAGGTCCTAGATGGCAGCCACAACTGAGAGGCAGGCTGAACTGCATCTAGGGGTGGAAACCAGACATGCTGTGGCCATCCTCCTGTGCACAGGCCGGCCCTGCAGGAACCAGCGCCTGACACAAAGCTCCGTGGTACCCAGGCTGGGAAACCCTGGGCCAGTGGCCATAATAGAGTTTAAATTTTATTGAAGCAAGATAAATTTGCCCTAAAATGCACCCATTTTAAATGCCCCATTTGAAGACTTTGGACTCAGGAGCACATCCAAGGAAAGAGTCTATTTCAGGAATAAATATTTATATTTTTCCTAAAACATGAGCTGGTGCCGCTCAGGCAGCCGCCAGTCTGATCCTTAGCAGCAGAGCTGTTCCCAGTCTAGAACTTCATGGAAACGAGAGCCCACGAGTCCTCTTCTGTGCTTGGCCTCTTGGAGGTCACTCCAACCGCTCGGGTGAGGGCTGCGCTATGGGCAGAAGCTGAAGGGCCTTTGCTAAGGCGCCGGCTCTGTCCAGAGCTGAGCTCTCTCCCTCTCTCTCCAGGTCTCCTGGCCAAAGGCTCACATGCCACAGGACCCGACGGGACAAAGGGACTGTCCTTCCCC
Organism: Ictidomys tridecemlineatus; assembly: GCF_052094955.1. NCBI lineage: Eukaryota > Metazoa > Chordata > Mammalia > Rodentia > Sciuridae > Ictidomys > Ictidomys tridecemlineatus. The sequence continues at coordinate 2,628,276 of NC_135487.1, forward strand.
CCTGAAAGGTCGAAACTTTGAGTCCCTACAACCAACTTCTGGGCTTTCTCCACCCGTGAGGGTTGACTTCCTGCTGCCCCTGACACCCCCAGAGTTTAGCTCTCTCCAGTTTTAATGGGACCTTTCTTTGATGGTTTTAAAGAAAAGATTGACTTTGGTGATTTCTTGTGGCTTCATTAGAAATAAACTCATTTTGTCAACTTCTGTTGCTGAATGCAAGTGGAACTTCCCACAGAAGCAAAATGTAACAAATTCCACAAAAATGGGATTGCGGGATCTTATCCACAGGTTCCAAGACCCCCTGAAATCCTGGGGAGCACTGAACTCAGAGAAATGAGGCTTACTCCCATGCATGGCTACCTGGGATCAAGTTTGAACCACAAATTAGCCAGAAGGAAGGGCTTAACAATGACACTGAAAATAAAGTGGAACAATTACAGGGACATTAGGAAAGTCATGTGGTGTCTGCCTGTCTTCTGTCTCTCTGTCATCTGTCCACCTGCCTATCTACCCACCTACCTGTCTTCTATATATCTATTGATCTCCCCACCTCCCCGTCTACCTACCTGTCTAGTATCTACCTACCCACCGAGCTGCTTATCTTTACTGCACTTTGGGCCACCGTTGACGGTGACTGAGACCACCATGACAGGAACACCATGGGGAAGGGAGACTACCCAGGGTGCTCTGGGCTCCCAGAGAGAGACGGTGAGCCCACCTAGGGAGCTGGGGAGGACCCCCCAGGGATGGACGCCAACATGGAATCGTTGGCAGGAACGTCCCCGGGGGGCGAGAGTATCCCCAACCAGGCGACAGTCAGAAGAAAGAACCGAATGTCGCGGGAAATGAGGGCCTGGGTTTTGTTGGAGGGCAGAGGCTGCAGGTGGAAAGGCAGAAGATGAGGCTGGGACTGCCCTGCCCAGGTGGTAGCCGCTAGCCCAGGTGGCCGTGGAGCGAGGACGTGGTGGGTGCAGACGGAGGTGCACCTTGGCCCTCACACACACACACACACACACACACACACACACACAGGTGCAAGCCTGAGAGAGAGAGGGGGAAGGCAGACTATGCCTCATTAGCCGTCTCTCTGCTGGAGAGTTGAAATAACGATATTTTAGATGGCTAAATAAAACACGCTACTACGAGTAACGTGTCTGCTTCCTTTTACTTTTTATCAAGGTGAGCATTAGAAAATTTACAACGGTATTCATATTCGCATTACCTCTTTCTGGATGGTGCTGGGCAAGAGTTATGTGGCACCAGAGCCTGAAGGGCCCTTAAAGCCATCAGGAGGAGTGTGAATGGAGCACTGAGCAAATGGGAATGATATGATCAGACCGACGTGTGGGGATTTTAGAGGGGCAATGAATCTCTCCTGTTTTCCTGAGCACTGAATCAACTGAAAGTCAGAAGTCAAAGTCAGGCAGGGGAAGATAAATGCGCCGGCTCTGTGGCAAGCAATAGCTGAAACTGAGGCTAGAACTTTCCATCGAGGGCCGCAACTGGCTGGCTGACCATTCACCAAAGAATTGAATTTGCCCAAGTAGAGATGGCGGGGCGGGGGTGGGGGGAAGGCAGGGTCGCTGCGGCAGGCTCCTCCTGCGTCCACAGGGGAATGAGTGTCCTCTGCGGGGAGAAGGGTGCTGCAGGTCAGGGACAGGACACAGCCCGACGGGAGCGTGCTGCTGTGGCCAAGAGGGCAGACTTAGCAGCTCCCAAGAGGCCCTTTATTATCCCACAGCCCTGGAGGCCGGAAGTCCAGCACGGCCAGCTGCTCCCCCACTCTGGGTCAGCTGGCCTGAGTTTGCATCTGGATGCTTGGGGGGGTGTGTTGCAGGCTCCCTGGGATCATGGACAGCCAGCTCCTGGCTGGGGTGGGGTGGGGTGCCGCCTCCTCGCTGGGTGTGGGCGGTGGCCTCTGTCACTCTCAGGGAGTCTTGCCGTCCCACACAGGACCCAGCATCTCAGAGCCAGCAGAGCTGCCTGCGCTCCTGCTCACCTGGAACTCTCCTTCCACTGGGGACCACCCTTCTTCCAAGGGCGGGTGATTAGGTTGTGCACTGAAGCAGTGGGGACGACAGCCTGTCTTCAGGTCAGGATCACAGCTCCCAAGTCCCCTTCACCCGCTGGGGTCGCAGGTTCACAGATCCGGGGACGAGGAGGGGCACTCTCCCTCTGCCTACTTTATTAATAAAATGCAGGGCTGTCTCGCATGGGGATGTTCACTTTGCCTTATTGACAATTTGTTGGGAAGTGATTAAAGTCCTCCTTTCTTCCACGTCCTCCCGCAGGAAATGGGAAGACACTGAAGCCGCGGCCTGAGGCTGATACATGTCCTTTCCAAGTCCCCCTCTACCCCCACCTCTTGGTTAGAGACTCCATTGGTCAGAATATTGATTTATTTAACAAGTGAAGGATTCTTAAGACTATCTGCCGCTTGCTTGCCGAGTTGATGGAGCGACACTGCTGGATCCCCTGTCTCCCTGGACCTGGGGCTTCCATTGCCCTGTCTGTTCCTCTGTCTGCTCCGGTGGCACCATGTGAGAAGCCATGTCCCCATCCAGGCAGAAGCTCTAGGAGTGCCGCCTGGTCCAGCCCTTCCTCCTCCGCTGTGCCCAGGCCTGTGAGGCTGTGCCCTCGTGAGCAGGGGCTACGTGGAGGAGAGCTGAGGTCAGGTGCCCGGGGAGGACCCCTGGCCTTGGCCAGCCAGCAAGACCTGAGGCGTTCCCAGGGCAGGACGGACGGAGCTGACTCAGTGTCTTCCAGACGCCACAGTTTCAGTCCCAGGACAGCAGCGGTGGTCTTCCTTGCATGGGGCAGGCCTCATTGCCCAGCAGAGAGCCTACAGCAGGGACGTGCTCCTCTGTGCCGTGGTGGAGTGTCATCCACGCGTCCTCAATCATGTGACGAGGCCCTAACCCCCATGTGGTGGCATTTAGACACAGGGCTCTTAAGGAGGTTCAACGTGGTGACAGAGGTGAGCCTCACTCCATCTGACCGCCGTCCCTTGTAAGAAGAAGAGAGCCAGCAGTGCTGGACAGAGAAGGAGCCAGCGGAGGACACAGTGGCAGGCAGAGAGGCCTCGGAGGAGCCAGCCTCCAGCACCTGCCCTGGACTCCCGTCTCCACGGCTGTGGGGAGACCCAGGGGTCTGTGGCTCTGTGTCCTGACAGCCCAGGGCACTGACAGCGCAAGGCCGTCCCCAGACGGGGAGAGAGGGTGCTCCACTGACCCTTCCCAGTCCCTCCCGGCCGGGAAGCTTTCCTCCCTGGTGCTGGGCAGTGGGGGCTGAGGGAAGCCAGGACGTACCACAGGGAGGTTCTTCCAGGTGACATGAGGGGACGGGGGCTGAGCGCATCTTGGTGATGGGAGGAACAGGGAGAGGGGCAGGGTGGCCCTGCCACTGAGCACACGGCTATCAGGCACACCAAGGGCGGGAGGCCTGGCGGGGGACCAGTTCTTGGAGAAGGTGACTTTGGGTGCGTCTAGTGGGAGAAACCCGGGGTCCTCCCTGGGGGAGCGCCCCGCAGTCGGGGGTTTATGGCAGGGAGGATGTTGAGGGCCACGGTGACAGAATCTGCCGAGGGCGGTGTGGCCACGACGTGTGGGCGTGGGTGCCCTGACAGGGTGCTGCAGTCTGGGCGGCTTCAACCCCAGAAAGGTGTTTCCCCCGGTTGTACGGGCCAGGATGCCTACAGCACGGTGTCGGGCAGGTGGGTTCCCCGAGGACCCCCCTTGCCCTGCAGATGGCATCTTCTGGGCATGACTGTGTTCTGACGTCTTCTTACAGGACACCAGCCATATTGGATTCAGGCCCCCCCCAGCCAGTGACCTCATTCTGCCCTAACGACCCACCTGAAGACCCTATCCCCAAAGACACTTGTGTTCAGGGGCACACGGGCCGAGGCTCCGACAGAGGGATTTGGGGGTTCACAGTCCTGCTCCCAACAGCCGCTTTCTGCCGTGCTCCTTGGAAGAGCTAGCTGGAGCCCCAGGCCAGTCTTCACAGCCCAGGAGATCTGAAGGGCATGGTGACAGGTGACGGAGCCGGAGGTCTGGTCCCCAGGGGGTTAACTCACCAGGCCCTGAGCCTCTGCCGCGGCGCTCAGCCTACCCTGAGGCCTGGAGAAGCCACATCACTAACTCAGGAGCTGTCCGCGCCAGAAATACAGATCTGGTGTCCTCAAGATACAAATGGCATCCACGGCCCTGGGAGGAGCGGAACTGCCTGGCCAAGCACCTGCCTCCAGGTGGGGAGAGGGGCGGGGTCCCAGGGCCTGAGCCGACTGGAGGGTGAGGAGGGTGCGGAGCACTCAGAGCCTGAGCGGGCGAGCGGCAGCCAACAGCACCTGGAGGGAGATGTGGGCAAAGGCATGTGTTTAAGATGAAGCCTTCACACCTCATTTTTAAACGCTGAGAAGTTGCTTGCTCAAAACCACTTAAGAGTGGGGCTAATGAGGGATTAAAATCCTTGAGAAGGTGTGGGAGAGACAAAGTAAAAGGCAGAGACTATGTAGAGGGATTAACTTTAGCCCAGGAAATAGTCTCCTCTTTCAATCAATTAAGAACAAGGAACGAGGAACAAAGGCTGGTGTACTCATGATGGCAGGAGCCCCCACAGATCACTAGCTCCGGTTTTGTAGGCATCTGCTGGTGTGATGGTGAAGTGCCGAGAGAGCTGGGCGGATGGCTGGGGAGGGGTATGCAGAGGAGGGGCCTGCAGGGACGGGAGGTGGGAGGAGGAGGAGGAGGGAGGAGGAGGAGGAGGGAGGAGGAGGAGGAGGGAGGAGGAGGAGGTGGGAGGGGCCTGCAGGGACAGGAGGTGGGAGGAGGAGGAGGAGGGAGGAGGAGGAGGAGGGAGGAGGAGGAGGTGGGAGGAGGAGGAGGTGGGAGGAGCTGATGGGGATGGGAGGTGGGAGGAGGAGGAGGGGCCTGCAGGGACAGGAGGTGGGAGGAGGAGGAGGAGGAGGAGGAGGAGGAGGTGGGAGGAGCTGATGGGGATGGGAGGTGGGAGGAGGAGGAGGGGCCTGTAGGGACAGGGAGGTGGGAGGAGGAGGAGGTGGGAGGAGGAGGAGGAGGGGGAGGAGGAGGAGGAAGGAGGAGGAGGAGGTGGGAGGAGCTGATGGGGATGGGAGGTGGGAGGAGGAGGAGGGGCCTGTAGGGACAGGGAGGTGGGAGGAGGAGGAGGTGGGAGAGGAGGAGGGAGTAGGAGGAGGAGGAGGAGGAGGAGGTGGGTGGGGCCTGTAGGGACAGGGAGGTGGGAGGAGGAGGAGGTGGGAGGGAGGAGAAGGAGGGAGGAGGAGAAGGGGGAGGAGGAGGAGGAGGGAGGAGGAGGAGGAGGGAGGAGGAGGAGGAGGTGGGAGGGGCCTGTAGGGACAGGGAGGTGGGGAGGAGGAGGAGGTGGGAGGAGGAGAAGGAGGGAGGAGGAGAAGGAGGGAGGAGGAGGAGGAGGGACAGGGAGGTGGGAGGAGGAGGAGGTGGGAGGAGGAGGAGGTGGGAGGAGGAGAAGGAGGGAGGAGGAGAAGGAGGGAGGAGGAGAAGGAGGGAGGAGGAGAAGGAGGGAGGAGGAGGAGGAGGTGGGAGGAGGAAAAGGAGGGAGGAGGAGAAGGAGGGAGGAGGAGGAGGAGGTGGGGGAGGAGGCGGAGGAGGAGTGCTGGGGATGGAAGGTGTATTTTGGAGGGGGCAGGAGGGGGCTGATGGGGAGGGGCGGTGGGATTTGGAGAGGGTGGGAGAGGAGGTTTTGGGGGAGGAAGAGGTGGGTGCTGATGGAGATGGGGATGCTGCAGGGGTAGCAAGTCACTATGATGACTGATGGCTGGGTTCCCTGGTGTGCAGTTGCTTTCCAGGGGAGAGGTGCAGTAATGCACCAAATAGCTTCCTGCAAGCCCCCCACCAAGCTTGGAGTGATGGTGGGCTCAGAACAAGGCAGGCAGGAGCCAGGGCAGCATCCACCATGCAGAGGCTCCTCCTCTGCCTCCCCTGTCAGTCATGGGCCCTCCCCACTGCACCTCCACGCACCCTCCTCCCTCCCTGCTGCACCACGGCCACCTGCCTGGTGGCCCACTGGGCCCCCTCACTAGGAACACCTCTGAGCATCAGGAGAAAAGGGCTTTGGGGAGGTGAAGGAGGAGGAGGAGATGTGAACCAGGTGTCAGCAGCTACTGATGCTGAGGGCGTGGCCTCCCCAGACTGCCCGCTCTGCTCCCGGCCTCACGGGTCATCTAGGATGCATAGGGCCACAAAGGCATCTGATGGGCAGGTGTCTGTCTGCCTGGCTCTGTTCAAGACGGTCATTGTGGGCAGAATGCCTGGGTCCCCCACATTCACCTGCTGAAGCCCTAACCCCCACAGTGGTGTGGGGCATTGGGCCTTTGGGAGGAAATGATCAGGTCATGAGGTTGGGGACCCCATGGTAGGATTCGTGCCCCCTTCCAGGAAGAGACACGGAGAGCTGTCCCCACCCCACTCTGCCATGTGAGGACACCTGGGGGAGCAGCCACCTAGAGACCCAGAGAGCACTCACCAGAAGCTGACCTTGGACTTCAGCCTCAAGGACTGAGGACAGGAAATTCTGCTGCTGAAGCCGTGGTCTCATGGCATTGTGTTATGGCAACCTGAGCTGATTAGGGCAATGACTTGTCATTAGAGAATAATAAATAATAAAGCAGGGGACTCCAAGAGCCTTAGCGTATCAGGGTCACTCAAAGCCCTTTGTTTATGAAGCCGTTTGTTCCCTTTTCCCCTTCATTTCATCTTTTATACATCTTGCAAATATTTATTATAAGCATACATTTTTAAACACGAAGAGATGTAAATATTTTTATGTCTTATTTTAGAAGTTAGCAGAGGAAAGCTTCGTCTGTTCCCGGTAACTGAAAGGAGACGGTTTCTGGAATTGCACACTAATTGTAGAGCTCAAGTTTTTGGTAGAACAGCCCAAAGGGAAGAACGATTTTTACGTTCCATATACTTTGTCTGATCAAGGAATTCAGGGGAAATGCTGCTGTAGAGAAGCTCGGAGCTGCCTTCCAGGAGGAATCCATAAACACTGAAGTCCGAGCCCCAGGCTGGCACAGCGGTCACACCTGGCCCTTGCTGGGGAAGAAGTGGAATGTTGTTCAAAGCGACTTTTCTTACACTTTCCTTCCATGAAGGCTGAGGAGGTAGCAAGCATTCTCCAAAGTCTCGGAAGGACTTTCACACGAATTATAAAAGGGCTTACCGTCTCTAAGTAAAATGTTTCCTAAGCGTCTAACTTTATCCACGGACAAGCTGTGAGAAATGGAGGATGAGCAACGAAGGGGTGATCTCTCTGAAAGCATCAAAAGCCCCAGGTGATCGATTTTTAGAGCAAATGCTATATATATACACACACATTTCAGGCAGAAAGTTCTAGAAATTGGTCAAATGGGAAGCAAACTCCTGCTTCCTGACTCCATGTGAATAAAGCTGAACCATCAGAGCCCCCAGAGGGGGTTTCCCAAAGGACTCCAGGGCAGGAGGACATGTCCTGGGCTTCTTCAGGCAGGGCACCCACCAGCATGCTCACAGAGGCCCCACCCAGCAGCCTCTTCCAGAACCTGCATCCTGTGGGTGAGGGTGGCCAGGAAGCTGACCCTCCAGCACTGCCAGCCTGTGCCCAAATCTCTTTGCTGAAAAAGATAACCTTTTAGGGGCAGTGCGATTTCTGGAGGCTGTCAGTGCCATAAGCTCTCTCTGAAGAGCTGGGGAAATCACCCCTCCCGGCAGGACTTCAGCAGGAGCAGCCAGGCTGGGCCCCCGGGCAGGACACTACTAATTTGTCCTGTGGCCTTGGTCAGGCTATGTCCTGCTCCTCTGCATTTCTTCAGCACAGTTTAGAAGGAGTCTGGTAGCCAGCTCTGTTACTGCAGCAGGAGAGGATCCCGACAGCCACGAAAGCCCGCCAGGTACAGTGGCACATGCCTGTCATCCAGCAGCTCAGGAGGCTGAGGCAGGAGGATCATAAGTTCAAAGCCAGCCTCAGCAACTTAGCAAGGTTCTAAGAAACTTAGTGAGATGCTGTCTCAAAAAAAAAAAATTAAATTAAAAAGGTTAGCGATATGGCCCAGCACCCCTGGGTTCAATCCCCAGGACCAAAATAAAAATTTAAAAAGCCAGGGTGCTCACTTCCACCCATGAAAGTGGCCCCCCAAGATCTCACTCTCCTTTGGTCAATGGAACAGGCTCAAAGAGAGCTTGGGAAAAATCAGTGATTCCCTGGTTTATTAGGGAAAGAGGGCAGTCAGAAGCAGGGGTGTGCCCTTGAGCGTGCCCTTGAGCATAGATTAAAGAGCAGGCGTCTGCGGGATCCTGTCAGGTAGAGTGCAGGCGGGCTGTGGGAGGCCGTCAGCCTCTGGATTCCCAGGCCTTATGACCTGGTTAATTTCAACCTTCAGGGGCTTCAACTCAGTTCTTTGCAGATGCACGATGCCAAGAGAGTCAGAGGTCGCCTGGGCCAGACCTGGCTCCTGCTGGCGAGAAACAGGCTCACCTGTTCAGACCCAGAGAGCGAGAGCGGAGAGAGAGACAACAGGGCAGAGAAAGCCAGACTGCGAGACGGCCTGTGAGATCCGGTGTCTGGGAGCAGGCACAGGAGAGGTTGCCATCGGCATTTCATCCCCAAAGCACAGGACGATAGCCAAGGGTCCCTCCTGTCCTCGCTGGCTGGGAAGTGTGGGGTGTGCAGTATTCGCCACCTCGCCCGGGTTTTGCTCTCTCCTATCAGGTCATGTAAAGAAACGTACCTTAGCTGTCCCAGTCCTTGGTCGGCGGTGCCCAGGGGTCCCTCTCACCTGCTGTTCGTTCAGCCCCCTGCCTGCCCTCCTGCCGCTAAACGCTGGATGTGAGCACAGCAGCTCTCCCCTGGAACGAGCAACAAAGTGACCAGAGGCCACCAAAGCTGCTGGCCAAGGCCATCGGGTCCAGAAACTCCAGTTTGCCGCCCCCCCATCCTTGCTTTGTTCTTCATCTAGGAAACCTGCCCCTCGAGACCCTCTTCAGAGCTCTTCTCTGGACAGGACAGTGTTCCCTGGTGGCCGTCCATACTTGGCTCACACTCCGGGACCCTCAACTTGACCTTTAGGCTGACACTGGCCCTGGGTCTACGTGAGATTCGGCTCGTGGTCTGCCTCCTCAGAGGCCATGGCCAGGTTTAGGGGACCCCAGGATGGCTCCCAGAGCCTCAAGGGAACCTCTGCTCCCCGGGGCTCAGAGACCCTTCCCCACAGCCCTGGGACTTCGCGGGACGCCCCTTCCAGGGCCGGAGGGACCCAGGGCTGCAGGGCCATGCCTCATCCTCCAAAAGGACCGCAGGCTGGAGCGGGTGAAGCCGAAGGCCGAAAACCTCTTCCTCATCCGCTTCTACCAAGGAGGTCAGGAGTGGGCGGCACACTTGAGGGAAACGAGAGAGAAAGTGAGTTCTCTTTTGACAGGACAGAGAAGAGGGATGTGCACAAGAGGAGATTTATTTCCCCAAGTAAACATAACCCAGAGTGTTTTTCTTCTAGGCCATATTCATTTACCAGTGCTGAGAAAATCATTTCCTATCATTGTCCCCACACCATAAGTCACATTCCCGACATCTTTATCAAGACCTGATAAGAATCAGGAAAAATGAGCCCGAGAGAGCCCAGATCCTCTGCTGCCAGAGTCTGGGAAGTCATAATCTTAATATGAATGGCTTAAATAGCCCCGCTAACGAGCTCATTCTTAATTCCCTACAACAATGGCAGCTCACAGCTCTCCGTCAAGCCCAGAAGGACTCCGGCAAGATGGTGAATGATCCCAGCCCATTATTGGATCAGCGAGCACACTGATTTATTTGTTACTCTTCAAGGCATATCACTCTTAAAGTTTCTGTATTTCCTCCAGGGAGGAGGAGGGTGGGGGAACCTTCCACCGTGGACGCGGTCCAGAAGCAACTGCATGATCTCTGTTCAAAGCAGTCACTCTAAAATAATATGCACACACACATGCGAACTTTCCATCACACTGACCTGTTTTTAGTGGGTGCCTAACACTTATCACTATCTAAAAATACCTGAGAAAAAAATTTTTAAAGCCAGGTGTGGTGGCACACGCCTGCAATACAGCAACTCAGGAGGCTGAGGCAGGAGGACGCGAGTTCAAAGCCAGCCTCAGCAACTTAGCAAGGCCCTAAGCAATTCAGCAAGACCCTGTTTCCAATTTTTTTTTTTTTTTAAAAAGGGCTTAGCATATAGCTTGGTAGTTTACTGCTCCTGGGTTCAATCCGTGGTATCAAATATATACAAGGGGAGATTTGTTTATTCATATTTGTTATTTATTTATTTTTATTTACACACACACACACACTCTCACACACACACTGACTACTTGTTTCCGTGCTCAAGCGTCTTGTGAAATGAAGACATAATGCGGTGGTAGGGATGAGGCAGCGCGGTGGGGAAGGGCGGTCAGCTGCTCAGAGAGGCTTCCCTCCACCCTCAGGGGCTCTGCTGTCCTCCACAGGCTTGGAGGAGGGGCCTTCCATTCTCTGACCCAGGATTTTCCAAAATTCTAAAGATCCAGACAAGATAATCTGGTGAAGGCCGCGTTTGCTGTTAGTTCACAGAGAGATTAAACATAAAGTCCACGACGTTCCTGCCGTGCCTTCCTGCCTGGACCACGGGGAGCCCCAGGGCCTCTCCTTCTCCGGTTCAAGGCTGCCTGGGCACTGTGGGGGGCACCCTCTGTGCCCAGGTGTCAAGTGTGGCTGGGTGGAGACGCTCTCTGGTCCCAGGCCCGCCCCTCCACAGTGAGGGCCACCAGCTCTGCCTTGGGTGTGGCTGTCCACGTTGCCTGTCGCCAGCAGCTGAGCAGGAGGAAGGGCCGCTTCCTGGGGACCTGGAGTTTCGTCCAGTAGCCGCTGTCTTTTTGGGGTTAACTTGGGCAGCCCCTGGCCAGGACAAGAGAGGCTCCAGGACTGGCCTGGCCCCGGCCTCAGAAGGCCTCCTTCACCTTTACCCTCCCCAACCCTTTTAGGAACGTCGCCTGCCCAGCTCCCGTCAGGTGCAGTGACTGCCACCATTCACCCCTCGGAGGCTCACCAGCATCCACAGGGCCTGTGTGGTCCACGGGGAGACACCTGGATCCAGGTCCAAAGATCTGGATGGATGCGGCCCGGTGCCTGCACCTTGCAACTCCCAGGAGATTCTGCCACTCTGCAGGGAGGAGCCCCCACCCTCAGCGGCCCTGAGACCTCCGCCTCTGGGCACTGGTTGACTTGGGCATGGCGGGCATGTGCCTAGGACTCCGGAAGGCCCCCGGGCTCCTGGGGCAGAGGCTGTCAGGGAGCCCCGGGCTCCGACCTTCTCAGCGAGGCCACAGGCAAATGTGAGGTCAGGAGACTTGCCTCTCGGGTTCCTAGGACAAGGGATCCAGGGACAGCAGGGCCTCACCCCTGGGTTCTTCCTTCTCCTTCCAGGCGCCCAACACTGTGCCCAGTGACATCCATGTCCCCAGAAAGGTGGCCTTCCTGGAGACCTTGACTTTCGTCCATGAGCCGCTGTCTTTGATGGGTTAATCGGATCCAGATTTTATGGGCACTAGTGCCTATTTTGAGGGAGTCTCCCCAAAATTTCAGAAAAGCAAATAACAAATAAGGGACAGACCCTTAGGTTTGGAGGCCCACCTGTGGCTTTCCTAGGTCCCATTAAAGAGGGTCCTGCTGCTCCCAGGTGGGCTTGCTTAGATTCCCGGCACCCTTGCGAAGCCCGGCTGTTCAGGGCGTCTGAGCCACAGCCACTTCCCCCGACTCTGGGCCGGTTCTGGACCTCAGCGTACACTGGCAACTATTTCTTCCCGACTCACAAGCTCAGGACGGCTGCAGAGATAAGGTCATCCATCCTCACAGAGGGTGCGCCCAGCTGGGCGCGAGGCCCTGGCTTGATATATGGAGTGCGTTTTGCCAGCACGGTGACAGTCATTAGAAATGGGCCCTGGGTGTCATTACCCCAGAGTCCCCCTGGTGAAGTATGTGTCCTCTGAGGAGCAGAAAGCATTAGCGCGCCCCGAGCCGAATTGGTCAGCTGAAAATACTCGAGTGCTTTATCCTTGGAAGGAAATAAAGCTATTTATTAGGGGACAGAAGTTCAGGATAATGGTTAAAGCAACCTGACATTTCCATAAATTAACGAAATGTGATGGTTGGCCTAATTCAACGTGGGAAAGCAGGGGTCTCTCCTCCCCGGAGCTCAGAGGAGACTTGGGGGCAGTGGGAAAAGCCAGGGGCCCATGGTCCAGGGGCTGGCGGTGAGCTCTCCCACAGGAACCCCGCGCACACGCCGGCTCACAGGCTCGCTCCATCACTCACAGTCTGGGGACTTGGCTTGGATCCTGCCGGTTCCCTTTTCCTACCCGTGGTTCAGAGCACCCAGCCCCTGTGCATACACCTGGAGCCTAACTATGCTCCTCCAGCCTCCTCTCCCTTTTAAACTGTGAGGCCTGGGGAGCAGACCTCTCTGGGGGAGTCCTCCGGTTCCCAGCGGTCAGCACAGGCCTGGAGCCCAGGGGCTGAATGAACGCCCGCCAGAGCCTAGTGAGACCCTCTCACTCAGCAGCCTGCTCACAGACGCCTGCTGGAGCCTGGGCTGGTCAGTCCCTGGCCCTCCTGCAGGCCCTGGAAGACGCCCTGCGTCCCTGGGACCGTTTCCTTCCTTACTCTGCAAGAAGCCAGTGCCGGCCGACACCCTGGAGGACAGGGTGAGATGCACCTTTCAGGCACTGGTGCCCACCTGGTCCCCAGCAGGCCTCCCAGAGCCAGCCTTTATCATCCTGCCCACGATCGGCTCATAAAAGACGGCAGGTCGACTGATCACACTGATTCAGAGCAAGTCGCCCTTCCTCGACTGCGTCTGGAGCTCAGGGGAAACACTGTGCAAGGAGCAGAGTTTAAGTTGGGGTGACAGGGGCACCTAAGGTCCTCGTCTGGATGAATGAAATCTACGGCACCAGGAGCCCACCAATCGGCGGGGCAGAGGGGAGCCACGACCAAAAGCCAACGGTACGCGGACCCAGCAGGAATGAGAGACGACCACCTTCCACCAGCCCAAAGGCAATTAGGCCCGGGTCCTGCACCTCTGGGTAATTAGGGCCAGACAGCCAGCGGGCTCCGTGCAAACACGCGGCTTAGCTGAGTGATCACAACAAGATTAATGAGGCCGACAGGGAGAAAGGACTCCGTTGCTCCCTTTGGGCATCAGAATCCCTGGGTGGTGAATTCGTCAGGGCCTGTGTTGGTGAGCAGAGGGCATCATGCCAACCCAGGCTGCCCGGCACCCGGGCCCTCAGCATTTGCCCCTGGTCCCCTGGCCACCTGGGCACTGTCTGCTGGCTCCTGTCCTGGGTGAATTTGCCTGGGATCTGCCTTGGTCCCTAGCCCCAGGCCTCGTCCCCAGGAGTAGAGCAAGAGAAGAACTCCGGCCCCGTGTGCTCAGAGCCCCAAGATCCTGCAAGACCCTAAGCACGCCTCCCTCCCAAGACTCGGGTGCTGGTGAGCAGAAGGATCCCGGACGACCTGGAGTGGAACCGGAGCAGCAGGACCCTTCACGGTCCCAGCTTACGGAGGAACGTGACTTCTGACACCCAGGTTGTGTGGCAAGGTCTGAGATTCATGTTTTCTCCATCATCCCTAAAGGGTCCCCTGGAACCAAAGGCTTTCCTGGGTGGTTGTCCCCAAGCCTGGGTGTCTACCTGGGGCTGAGAGACAGTAGGTGGACATCAAGATGCTTTGTGGACATGCAGAGGCACCAGGAGTGCAGCATCTTGCCATGAGGAGCTGTTGCCTCTTCCTGCCACCCTCTCCGCCACCACGGAGGACTCTGAGTCGGGGCTGGTTCCTCGGAACGTCCTTCCCACTCCGCTTACCTCCTGGCTGGACAGGAACCAGCAGCAGGCTGAGAAGCACCAGGACTCGATGACGTTCGTCTCCTCATTTCCTGGTTATTTTTATAGTTCATTTTGCTTATTAACACTGTTTACGACTGAAATTTTGTTTTCCCCAAAGGAGTTTGTGAATTAGAAAAGAGTGACTTAAATAAAACATAAACTACCTGGCGGCCCCCGTGATTGGGAGAGCCTGACAGCTTGAAAGTCACAGTCCTGGGTCAGGGCCCTTGACACCTGGCTGGGTGTCGTCATCCTTGGTGGCCCACGGAAATGCCAGGTGTGTGTGCAAGGGCAGTGGACGAGGGTGCCCAGAGACCCCGACTGCCACCCTCCCCGTCTCTGCCGATGGGGCGTCTGCGTGCATTTGCTCAGGAGAGAGGGCTGCGGCTGCTGACGCTCATCTTGGACAGCTTCTCTGGGCACAGGCATGGACATGGGTTGTGGCACTTGGACCCAGGTGTCCCTCTGGGAGAAGGGGGCTGCTGCTGGGGGATTCCAGGCAATAACTACTGGGGAGCTGTTCTAACCTGTGTCCCCCAAGGGCACAGAGGCCAGCGGGGAGCAACATGAGCATGTGGCTCCGGAGTCCCAGTGCCTTCAGTTCTGACATGCGACCTGGAACTTGCGCAGTCACCTCCGACTCCCACATCTGAGGATGGGATCAACCGCTCAACAGGCAGCATGGCTGCAGGAGAAGCACGACCGGTGAAGAGCAGCCCTACTGAGCGCCAGGGTCACTCCCGGGGGTTCCTGCAGTAGGAGTTCAGGAGGCTCCTCCCTCCCCCGCCCGTCCTCTCTTGATGGACACCCACAGCTGGACCACCAGGCAGGACCATGGCTCCCTGTCCAACCCACGCCCTGCCACAGGAGCCGGCCCCCCACGGGCCCCACCAGGTCTCGCTGTGTGTGCTCAGCTGCCAGGTCTCTGCGGCAGGGTCCCCTTCCCGGTGCCCTCGGCGGGGTCTGGTCTTCAGATGTGTGGCCGCCGTCACCTGCTGTTGGAAGTTGAGTCAGCCATTAGAAGCTCCTCTGTTTCTATGAATATTTAAACCACCGACACTGGGTAATCACCTCGGTATAAAATTAGGACGGATCAGAGGATGTTGATTCACCCTGGTTATTAAGGAGCAGCTTGATCTCTAGCGGAAGCGCTTCCTGCCAGGAGACATGGCATGTGAGCCAGCAGAGAGAGTGCTCCAAGTGAACCTCCCACAAACCTGTCCTCCTCCGCAGCAGCAGAACTTCCGGCAGCTTCAGTAGCAGCTCTGGGCCGTTTCCGGTCCCCCCTGGGCTGCCTCCTCTCACTGCACCCTCAAGGTGCCCTTGAGGAGGCAGAAACAGCAGGTGACCCTGACGGCCAGTCGTGGGCTGGGGTCTGTCTGAAATGACGGTGACTTTTTATGGGCAGGATGTGGGATCTAAAAAGCAAAAACCCGGGGATGATGCTTCATGGAAAAGGTCCAGCTCGCACCCCAGGTCAGCAGACGGTCCCCATCTGGACGTGCCCTCCAGTCCCTCACCCGGGACAGACACCACGGATCCGTCACCGCACTGCTTCCCAGGACCAGGATCAGGCCAGTCTTTCCAGGACCCAGTCCAGGCGGTCACTCGGGTAACGGTGCCCAGCGAGACCTCTTTCTCTTCCCAGAGCTCGGCTCTGCCTTGTTCCTTGGAATAGGAACTTTTCCCTGTGATGAAGAGATTGTTCCTATGACCGTGGAACTCTCGAGAGTCTGCCATCAGCCTTGACGTGAACTCATCTCCAGCGAGTCCGGCTGGTGGGTGACCAACCCCAGCTGGACCTACTTGCTCATGAGGGAGCTGCCGGATGAAGACAGTGACAGGTTCAGGGATGCACAGAAGAGGG
Organism: Ictidomys tridecemlineatus; assembly: GCF_052094955.1. Classification (NCBI taxonomy): domain Eukaryota; kingdom Metazoa; phylum Chordata; class Mammalia; order Rodentia; family Sciuridae; genus Ictidomys; species Ictidomys tridecemlineatus. The sequence continues at coordinate 2,644,068 of NC_135487.1, forward strand.
GCATCCTCATCGAGGGTCAGTGTGCCTCGGGCTTTTGGCCTGTGTCCACTCACCACGGCTCCTGGTCTGAAGCGACACTGGCCCTCTGGGGGAAGACGCTGGGCGAGAGCCGGTGGGCAGGCTGTGTGGCCCTGGGCCCTGGTCTCCTGGGAGAGCCACTGCAGCCCCCCCTCCTGCAGCTGGGAGAAGAGGGAGGAGTGGGTGTGGGGTCTGCAGCTATTGAAGGAGCTGGATCACGTTTCCCAGGATCAGGATCCATGCCCACGGCAGGACCCTCTCTTCTGAAGCACAGGCCGTGGAGACTCAGGTGGGTTCTGCTTGCCGCCTGCGGCCTGGGCCTCCACACACCTTGTTGGGCAGCGAAGGCCTCACGGGGGGTCTATGACGCTCTCAGCGGGCAGCACCCGAGACCTGGACGCAGGCTGGGCCCCCAGGGGAAGGCCCCGTGGCTGCAGCCCACCTGCCTGGTGGATGAGGTGGCGCCCAGGCCTGTCGACTGTGTCCGAGGCTTCTCAAGTGCCAGCGGCTCCATGACCTTCACCGACCTTCGCCGGGTCTTATCTTCCTCCGATGAGGCTGCGAGAGCAAATACCGCGGACTGGGCAGCTTCGACCACGGACATCATCTCCCACAGTCTGAGGCTGGGAGTCCAAGGTCAGGTGCTGGACAATTTGGATCTTGGTGAGGGCTTTCTCCTGTGCTTGCAGACCCGCCTCATGCGCACCCTCACACGGTGCAGGGAGGAGCCGGTCCCTTCCTGTGTACACACAATCCTCCTGTCCTGCTCAGTCATGACCTTGTCTAAATCTCATGATCTCCCCACGGCCCGTGGCCAACACCATTATCCTGGGGACCCGGGCCTGGACATTCAAAGAGGGGACGAGACGGTCAGTCCAAACTGTGCTCCGTCCCCGCCTTCAGAGACCACTGGCTCCACTGGGTGCTGGAGGGAGTGGGCCCCTCTGGAATGGAGCAGCACGTCAGAAGTCCTGGTTCTGTTGGTCGGGTGTGGCCGGAGTCAGGAGTTTTAAACGCGCTCCACGCAGCTCTGACTGCAGCCAGGTGGTCAGACCCAGAAAAACCGCCCCTCCCCATACCTCATGTCCTGGTCCTCCCAGGGACCCATCACTGGGAGAGTGGCGCAGGCCCTGGTTAGTGGTGGGGGCTGTGCTGGACGCCCACATGTCCCGGGCCCTCTCCTGGTTCCCCTGGGTGGGGCCTGTGCTGCAGGCCAGGTGGCAGTGGACGGCTCTGTGTGGCCTTCCCAGGTCTTCAGGGGAGCAGCGTTGTGAGCCTGTGTGATCTCACAGCTCAGGCAGGGGCTGCTGTCCCCTGCTGGCCTGGGGAGCCCCTGACCTGAGAGCCACCCCACCTGCACAGCCCTATCCCGGCTGAGCGGCTGGCAGCTGGCTGGCCCCCAGGACGGCAGGCCTCTGACCAAGCACCAGGGCTGCCTCCAGTGAAGCGACAGAACTGCCAACATGCCCAGGTTGCAGCGGCAGAACTGCCAAGTGAGGGGTTTCCAGTTCATTTCTCTGCATTACCCGGGTCTGTGGGTAAACAGAAAAGCAATAATGGCTCTTGGTGGTGCTTAATTGGCATTAGCTGTGTTTTAATTAGTAAAAGAAAGAGAAGGAGGGAGGTCGGAGGAAAGGGCCGCCTCCCGCCAGGGCCGTACATGCTTCAGCGGGGGGCACAGCCCGGGCTCTGTGTACTGAACCGCCCATTGAGATGATTCATTCACAGTCAGCGTCTCCTCTGGATCTCAGTCAGGGGCCCCAGGTTAACATCTCGGTGTAGGAAGAGCATTTGTTCGCTGAGTGGATGCTGAGGCCCTGTTGCTTAGCACCGTCCAACCGTCTGTGGGGAGAGGCGATTTCAGTCTTGGTCTTAGATTGAGAGACGGGCAGAGTGTGGAGGGACAATCCTGGATTCCCAGCAAGGACAGAACAGCTTGAATCCCAAACCCACCTCCAGGCAGTTGTGAATCTGGGACAAATGACCCCTGGTGTCTTGGTCCGTTTTCTGTTGCTGTAACAAAATGCCCGAGACTGAGATTTGATAAAGAATAGAGTTTTATTTAGCTCATAATTCCAGGGTCCCAGAAGTCCAACAGCATGCGTCTGGCACCTGCCTGGCCTCTGGTGAAGGGTGTCCTTCCTGCGTTATAACACGGTCCAGGGGCAAGCGCAGAGGGACCTCCCACCCAGCCACCTCTAGAAGGTCCCAGCACCAACCACCGTGAACACAGGACTTTGAGGATCAGGCTTCCTCCATGTGAAGTGGGGGGAAGCACCTGGCCTGCGGGCCTCCTGAGTGGGCCACTGGACCTGACTGGGGGGGCAGGAGGGGTCCTGGTGCCGGGGGAGGGAACAAGCCCCATAGAACCCGTGTGGGCTGAAGTTGGACAGTGGACCACGAGTCCAGCTCTTCCCTCCCCGAGGCCTCCCGTCCGTCGTCCCCCCAGCCTGGCCTGTCTGCAGAGGGCTGCGGCCCCCACTGAGCTCCCCTCCTCTCGGCACGCGGCACCAGGCAGAGGTGCCGTCTTCCATCTCAGCTTCTCTAAAGTCAATCAGGCCACCTGGGGCCACTCCTGGGCCCCCCTGGGCTTCCCAGGCGCCTCCTGCCCACCTCGCACCTGGGCCCCCAGCCAATGGGGCGGCAGCAGGACGAGCTCCGCTCACCCCCGCAGAGTGCAGCTGGAGCAGTTCCTGGAAGCTTCCAGGGAGGGAAGAACATCGGGGTGAGGATGGCCCACAGCGGGGTGCCCATGGGCGTGGGGTCACCAGCCGAGTTCAGAGGCAGGTAAAGGCTCAGAAGGAGAAGCAGGGAAGGGCGTTCCAGACCAGGGAACAGCAGGGCAGAGGGCAGAGGTAGGAGGGCAGTACTGAGTGAGTGTCGAGCAGGGCCAGGGTCCCCCCACCCCGTTCGGGGGACAAAGAGCTAAGGACCCAGGCTCTAAGGCTGGACAGGATTCCCTCAGAACGGTGGTCCTGGACAATGGCCCCCAGGACACAGGCTCCAGGGCACACAGAGCTGCCTGACATGGGAAAGGCTCCTGGCAGACGTGGGCATGTGCAGAGGGAGGGTCCTGAGGTGGAGATGCATGGGGTTATTCAGGGTCCACAGGAACACAGAGGCAGAGGGCAGCCTGGCCCACACAGAGCAGAGGGCAAGGTGAAGGGAAGGTGGAGGTGGAGGCTGCAGGGCTCAGGCAGCCAGGGTGGGCCAGGAGGCACGGGAGTGAAAGACCCAGGAGGTTTTCTCTCCTGGTGGCACTGGGGAAAGTGTGGCTACCAATATCCTGATTTGGGAATTCTGCCTCCAGAACTGTGGGAGGAGACATTTCTGTTTTCTTAAGTGGCACTGTTTTTAGTACTTTGCTCCAGCAGCCCCAGGACTCTCCTACAGGTGATGGGAAGTGGAAGATCTGTAGCGGGAGGGTTTTAGCAGCTGGAAAATTCCCAGGGGGGTGGTGGGGGCATGCCAGTTCTGGAAGCAGAGAGCCTAGGACCCTGGGGGCTTCCGACCTGCATCAGACTCTCCTCAGCAAAGTGTAAGCAGGAGAAACAGAGGTGAGGCTGCAGAGGCAGGAGGGCCAGGTGCCCCTGGGGCTGAGGTGGGAGGGCCCAGTGGCCAGTCTGCAAGGGTGACCGACTGGGACCAGGGAGCCAGGGAGGTGCCTCTGAGGCAGAGGGGCAGAGGGACGGGGACATGAGCTGGCTGCAGGCAAGGCCACCAGGATCACTGTGCAGAATCCTCAGGGTCAGTGCCTGGCCACGTGAGGCCACCCCAGGGCCCCTGAGCACCCGCACAGAGTTCCTAGGAGAAGCCCGGCCTCTGGCACACGCTCCACCTTCTCCCTCCAGACACCCGAAGTCACTGTGCTGCTGGGTGCCAAGGCTCCTTCCACTGTGGGCCCCGAAGCGCAGCCTGAGCCGGGCAGCTGAGAATCATCTGTGCAGGAAGACGGTGCTTCCACCTGGGCTCCACAGAGAGGCTCCGACTTCCGAACGGTGACCGTCCAGAGCCACGGCGGATTCCACCCATGGCACGCACACGTTGGTTATTCCTCTGTTGATTCCCTTCAGCAAGGGTCCAGTCATTCGTTATCCATTCCTTCACCTGCTCGTGCATTCGTTCAGTGGACACTGGCCCACGGGGCTGGCTGAGGACAGAGCAGGGGACAGGAGCAGGGCCCTCCTGCTCCAGAGCTGCGTGGCCCAGGTGGAGGTTTCCAGGTCTTGATTCTATCACTAAGTTGACCAGCTCACTCTCTTTCCCATCCAGCATCCAGTCTCCTGAAAATGTGACCAGAAGAGCTCAATGACTCCGTCAGAGCCACCAACAGCAACGCTGCCCGGCCCTGCTGCCCACAGAGGCCCCAGCAAGGCAGAGAGCCCTGCACCCGCAGGGAGTGCCCTGCACCCGCGCCCGGAGTTCTCTTGCAAGCATCACTTGACTGCTTTGTTCATAGTGTCCTGGGAATTGGCTTTGTCCTCGTCCCTCTTGTCCCCAGCGACTAAGCTGATGAAGTTTTCCTCCTAACTGAGCCCGTTCCTGACTGTGGAAGATGGCCCAGGCGGGTGGCGAGACTCTCTACTTTGTCCCCAATTAGCTGTGCCATGGAAAACAGCCAGTTTGGCTCTCACTCAGTGAGCTCACTGGGGACACGGGTGACAACTTCTTCTTCCCAGGTTGAGGTCGGAGCCCCAGGCACACTTGCTCGGGAAGGCGCAGGTTTCTAAGGGCCCTCTGCACTGCTGGGTTCTGAAAGCTGCCCTCCCCGCACCGGCAGGTCCGATGCTCTTCTGTGACGCGTGGCGCTCTCCCTGTGGCGGGTGTCCCATCTGGAACTCAGCAGGTTGCTGAGCCTTTGTTTGTGTCTGTGTCTCTGCCTAGACCATCAGGTCTAACGAGGGGTCTGCCCACGCATCCCACCCCCCCAGTACGGCGCTCGGCTCTCGGGACGCACAGAATGCTGTTGGAGGAATCGAGAAGTGCGTGACCTCACGGCTGCGTCCACGCATTGGGAACAGTGTGGGCTCTCGCTCGTTTCTGTGAAACAGCTAAAAAATCAGATTCTGAGTCCCAGATGCAAGACAAAAGCCAGACCCGGCTTTGCAGATGGCGGCTTCGCCAGCCTCGTAACCCACCAGAGGGGAAGGGGCTACCTGCTTCAAACCGAGGCCACAGAGCCGGGCACACGCAGCCCAGGACCCACGGTGACAAGCCGGCGGCGGTGGGCAAGCAAGGGTCACTCTGTGCATTCCAGGACGAAACACACAGCAAGCGCCCGCCTGGCCCCCCGCGAATCCCACCCTGCGGGCCCGAACCAGGAACCTTCCATGACTCGGGGAGGGGATAAGAAGCCCAGGAGTGACCCTCTCCCGTGGATTTCGAAATACTGGGCCAGAAGTATGCTTTTCTGATGGCTCCTGATGAAGAAAGGTTCCAAGAGAGCACTCGCTGTCCTCCGACTCCCTTTCTGATGAGCAATAAAATGTTTGATTTTCTTCTAATAGATTTGTCATTTTACTTCAAGTATCCACTACTATTGACCCATGGAACCTCAATTTCAAAGCCATTAAAATCTAATTTTCCACACTGTGCCCCCAAGAGATTGACTAACTTTCAAAGAATAATTCGTTTTCTTTAAGGGGAAAAAAAAAAAACCCCGCATATCTCTATATTTTCTTTTTTATTCTCTAAAATAAGTCAGAGAGCATTGATGTCAGTGCCAGTTGTCACCCTCCCCGGTGTCTGTCTTGCCGAAGAACACAGTGCTTCTCTGACAAGGAGGGAAGGCTGTATTTACGTGGGGAACTGCCACTCACCCACGGTCATCAAAGCGCACCGTCTGGTTCCACCATCATGAAAGCAGGACAGGAAACTCAAGGTCATTTGCTTTAGAAAAGAACAGACGTGTCAGCAACTAAGAGAGGGGAGAGTGTCTTCCTGCAAATTCCTGGGAGTCCAAGACCCCTGAAGTGCGTGTGTGTGTGTGTGTGTGTGTGTGTGTGTGTGTGAGACATTTCCTAAAATGTCACGCTCAACCTCCCACCTGAGCTCCTGAGACGGGAACGCCTGATCAGAGGCCCAGGCAATGGCTGGGAATCACGGGGACACTATTGCTCAGGGGCCCCGTGAGCTTACTCCTTTGGAAACACACACAGTGTGGGTCCTGGGACTGCCCAAAGGACATCAGGGGACAAGTCTGGGCAATGCCAGTCTGCTTTGGAGTTAGCAGTGTGGCCCCAGGTGAGTTTCCTGGCTCGAGTCCTTCTGCTGGGTCCCATGACAAGTCCACACTGGGGGCAGTTGGAGTGAAGGAAGGTGTGTTCCGTGTGTTCAGAGGCTGGAAGGCAGGAGAATGTGCCTAGGTCGCGGGGACGGGAGCCTCGTTCTACAGCTGCCCTGGCTTCTTCCCATCACCCGGCTGCCTGTGCACCCTGACTGGAGCCTGGACCGGGTCGTGACAGCAGCCTGGACTGCATCGTGATGGCACCCGTCGTACGCTGGTTGGACCATGGAGCTGCCCAGCCGTTCTTACCGTCTCCTGCTGACCAGCTACCTCCTATGAGCACGCCATCCCAGGGTTTCCAGAAGCCTAATTCAAAAGGGTCAACCACCAGTAGAGGAAGAGTCTCAGCTTGGTGGCCTGGTGCTGTAAAGGAGGGTCGAGGAGTTCCACGTGATCAGAGAGATAATGGGAGGGAACAAACCAGACTCAGAATCTCTGTCCCTTGGGGAAGGGACATTCACAGCAAGAGGCTGAAACCTGCTGGAATGCCATTCATGATTCTCAGAGGACACCCTTCCCCAAATCTTGGTATATCTGCGTGGATTTGAAATGGGACAAATACCTCCAAAGAGTCGCACTGACCTTGGGAGTCCCCCAGAGACACAGAGACATAAGTTCTTGGTCTCTTGGTCCTTCATTCTGTGTAGACTCCAATAGGTCAGTTCCCCTGGGGCTGCAGGAAGTCCCCTCAGGCTCTCTGGCTCCTGAGAGCGGCCACAGGGTACCCAGGGAGGGCGAGGAGGTGAGGACCCTGCAGGGAAGGAGGGGCTCCTAACCCTGGTTCCATGGAGCCCTCGCTGTGCAGCTGCCAAGTGAGCCCCGCCCCCCCGCCGTGATGTCCCCTCACATCAACATGGACAAGAAGAGCACGATCCCACCCAGTGGCTGTGAGGGTTAAAGGTGACTGTGTGCCCACCTGGGCCCCAGCATGCAGCAGACAGGGGTGGTGAGCGGAGGGTAGGGGGGTCGCCATTGTTCTTGGTGATCTGGAAGAAGCAGCAGGGATCCGGCTGAAGTCAAGGTCCCCCTCACAGTCAGCTCCAGGCAGAGCCCTGAGCAGGAGAAACGGAGCCCTAAAGCCACCCAGCAGTGACATGCTCCTGCTCCAAGGGAGCAAGCAGAGGGAGGGAGAACCGTGAAGGGCAAAGGAGCCAAGAACATCTGCAGCAGCAGGGGCCCGGGAGCGCCTCCTGCAGGAACGTGAGCGAATCGCTCTGCAGGGCGCAGGGTCCCTCCCAGGGCGAGTCTGCAGGCCCCCCAGCACCCTCCTCCATCTCTGCCGCTGCAGGCACTCAGCCCCTCTCAGAGCGCCCTCAGCCTTCACTGGGAGACGTGGGGGACCTCAGTGGTGTTTGAGGTGTAGAATCCTCCTCCTCAAAAGGATTTCAGGAGGTTTGATCTAATAAAACACAAAAACAAGACAACTCAGAATGAAGGTGTGGGAGAACGCTTTGAAGTTGCCAGGGAGGCTTCCTGGAAGCACTTAGGCGGATGCGGCATGCCCAACCTGCACGCCTTGGCATTGCGTCGGGCATGACAGTGCTCCCGTGGAGAGCGGCAGCGGTGCTTCGGGGGCTGGTTCTTTCCATGCATCAGCTCTTGACTCCCCACCAGACGCACTCTTCTCATTTCACAGATGCAAGCAGGCGACTTGGTGGGGCGGGGAGGTTGCTCAAGGTCACAGCACTCCGTGTGCAGAGCTGGGACTCAAACCAGACAGCCAGCCCGTCCCCGGCCCCAGCCCCTGTGCTGTCCTATGAGCCGTAAAAGCACCCAGACTTGCCTCAGCATCTGTCTTCTGCACACAGATGATACTCAATAAATGCTCTTATTGCTATGATGCCATTATCAAGCTCCTGGTGACTTTGTTTGGCTCGGGTCCCCTCGGGGGCGTTCATTCGGGAGGGGCCGCAGGCAGAGCCTGGGACCAGGGCACCTCTTATCACAGCTGAACTCTCAGAAATGTGCATCACGCCGAGTCTGCAGGATTGCGCCTCCAACCAAGTTGGAAATTTAAATTCTCATTAAGCAGAAGAGTCTGTTCCACACTTACTTCATCTGGGTGAGAGGGGCTGGAGAGGGGGCTGGAGAGCGCGCAATCGGACGGAATGTGCTCTAGAGGCTCCGGAGGCAGACGCAGAGGAGGCAGCTGCCTTAGGATGGCTCCCTGGGTCTCAGTCTCCTCCTTCAAGACCATCTGCCTTCCCAGAAAGACACACTTCCTGACCAGTTCCACACAAGGCTACTCCCATCTTACACACACACACACACACACACACACACACACACACACAGAGAGTCTTCTCCCAAAGCAAGATTCCCACGTGTAATCAATATCTCCATGTGCCCAAGTCCATCTGCGTGGGTCAGCTAGGGAATCTAAGTCTGGCCTGAGGAAATCCCCAGAGCCCAGGGTGTCTGAGCGTGGGCAGGTGCCTGTGTTCACGTGCCCTGCGCACCCCAGGACTCCCCCGAGGCTCAGTCAAGAGCCCCGATTTGCTACTTATTGGGTGGTGGCATCTCTTTCAGCTGGAAGGTGAGACTTCAGGGACCTACCTGGCTTCTCTGGTGCCAGACAGCCCCGGGCACCGTGAGCGGGTCTCCCACACAGGGCGGCCCCGTTTCTGCTGTGCCCCATGTGCCAACACAGCCACAGGTGTCCCCTGGCAGCTCTGCTTTCTGCTGCCCACAGATGAACCTCCAGCCTATCCTCAGGCTCCCCTGTCCGCAGCTTCTCCTTGGTCTTTCCCATGTCCAGGCTGCTGTTCGCCATCTCCTGGGCCAGGCCCATCACCTACCGCCACATCGTCTGGCCACTCTGCTCCCTGGGAAACCAACTCTGAAACCTCCTGGCCTCACCACCTGCACAGCGCCTAGTGCCACCAGGACAGATGACTTTATCCTGCCCCTCACCGCAGGCTCCCTCCTCTTTCCAATATGTATGTGAACCCTCCAGGGTGGGAACCCCTTCAACAGAGGAGCAGAGGGCCACAGTGGCCTGGACCTAGAGTCCAGTCCAAGGGCCTCTGGGCTGACTCTCCCTCTAACACCACCCAGTCATTGACAGGAAGTCCAGGCAGCAGAGCCCAGAGGAGCTGGCCATGAGGAAAGAGGAGTTTGTCTGTATTCCTGAGTTCTGGGGTGCATTAAGGGCAATGGTTAATGACATGAGAGTGTGTTAGTTTGTCTGTGCTGCTACAACAAAACACCTGAGACTAGGTAAATTGTAAGTGATGCTGGAGTCTGGGAAGATGGTGTTTGGAGAAGACTGCTCTCCGTTTCCACGCCAGAGCCTTGCTGCTGGTCCTCCTGAGTAGGAGGGCTGTGTCATCCTGTGGTGGGCGGGACAAGAGCACACTGTCCTCTACCTGTAGCCCTTGCATGGGGATACTGATGCCACTCACAGAGCACAGCCCCCATGACTCCACCCTTCCGAGGACTCCGCCTCTTGATCCCACTACACTGAGCAGAATAGGAGTTTTGGAGGGGAACACCATCCTTCAATGGGGTCAGGGACATCACCCTCCATGGAGCATGAATCGAGTTCAAGGGCACACAAATGTCAGCACACCCCGGAGGCTGTTCTCTGTGCCCAAAGCCTCTGCACTGACTTCACTGTGCTTTTCGGGGCTCACCTCCAGGCCCAGCTGGAACAGCAGAGGGAAAAAGCAAAGGCCCTGGGGAATAAGCAGTAGCCCATGGTGGCCTGCTGACCCCGGTCCTCACTGCACAGATGTATCCTGAGACCCTGACCCAGCTGACCACGGGTGGCTCCAATGTGGCCAGAAAGAGGTGGTCACCACTGCACCCAGGACTCAGGTTCTTCCCACCACCTGGGCTGCCACAGCAATGCCCAGGGACACCAAGGGCCTGGGTCAGGGAGCACCACACTGCCAGGCCAGCAGGGAGGGTGGGTCCCCTGCCTGAGTCAAGTCCTCCTCCCGCCACCTCCTGCCAAAAGGCAAGATTGCTGCCTTCCCTCTCAAGGGGTGATTTGTATTCCAGCATGAGCGCCGACTCCAAACGAAGATTCCGCTTAATATTTTTAGTGATGATAACACTTTGTAGGACAAGGGCTTTTAAAACTCCGGGTTGGAGGATGTGGAGTGGCATTTCAACACGGAGATGTTACACGGGATCCACTGGAGCCTGGTAAATGTCAGACACTTTATCCGCTGGTAAAGTGGCATGTTAGACATATTTCCCCCAAACCTGATTAAAACAGAAAGTGCCTTTTGCATATTCGTTTCCGTTTTATATTATGTTAGTAGCTAAGCGGGAAAGAAACAAAGAGAGGCTGGTGAGGGGGCGGGAGGCGCGGAGCCCAGGGCTGGAGGCCGTGGCTTCTGTGTGAGGGCGAAGGATGAGTCCTGTCGCTCAGAGGCCCGCGAGGGACAGCGCTCTTAGAGCAGAGAACACTGCTGCGGAAGGGTGGATGCTGGGGAAACGTGCTCCGCCGGCAGCTGGACTGAGCTTGGGGTGACCAGCACGTCTCTGTCTACAACAGTAAAAGCCCTCCCGGGGCAACAAGTGTTTGGGGTGTAGCGAACCCACCCACCCTCGGGTGGCATCTGCAGGTCTTCCACTCCCGTCCAGCGGCTGAGCGCTCCTGACAGGCTGCACCCCGACCCGAACAATAAAACACCAGGCCAAGTTCAGCCCGGGCTGGAGCCCTGGGGAGGACACAGAGATCCAGGGGCCAGGCCGCGGAGAGAGAGCACTGCGCATGCGTGTCCCCACCTGCTGGCTGCTCAGATCCCACCCTGCACCCGAATGCACCCTACACCTGCTCCCCATGCAGGCTTCTCTCTGATGTGACTTTAGTGCCCGGAGTGACATCAGGAGGGTGAGCTGTCGAGGAGGCCTGTGGTCAATGACGGTCCTCAGAGTCCATCTGCTATCACAAGGGAGGGCTGCTCAGAAAGATAAATCGCACGCTCGCTCCCACCCATGCATACCACATACCCCCTCTGCACACGCGACGACGACATGCTCACATCACAACATACAACGTGCTAGCGTTTTGTCAACGGTTCTCTGGGTGAGGCAGCTGCCCTCACGCAGGCCCCGCATCGGCACGCGGATGCCTGGCCGCTCCGCCAGGGCTGGGGCAGAGCGCGCGGAGCAACCCTCCTGGTCCTGTGCGCGGCTCCGGCCATTCAGAAACGGCCATTCAGGACGTTAGGAAAACAGCAGTTGTCAGTGTAATTCTTTCAGCTGCCCACGCGGGGGGAGAGGGGAAGAGGCAGCCAGCTGGAATTATGCAAACGGCGAGGTCCCTGTGCCGAGTGGAAATGCACGTTTTGTGATGTTTGCAAGGTTTCCATCATATTAATGTGGCTTCCGAGCATCCTCCTAGGAAATTGGGCATTTTTCCGCCCTGCGATTTTTGATGTGGAAATTGCCCATTGCTCTCGTGTCACATTACGCGGGAGAATGATATGCAAGGTTACAACTCGCTATAATCGGGAGGATATAGACATGAGCAGAGCGCACGAGGACTCCTTTTGAATTGGAGAACCACAGTTCTGAGTTTATGGGGCCGACTGATACTTTCTAAATGGGCTTTTGAATTTAACTTAAAAATGAGAGGCCTCTCGCACACAGTCTGAATACACAGGGCTGATTAACTCAGAGAGGCTGTCGCTGGGGCCGTATCTCCTGCGCTGACTTGAGGCCTTTGGCGAAGTCGAAGCTGGATTACTTTCCTCCCCTCTGGCGTTTCGCAGTTTATTCCTTCTCTTCTTGGGATAATTTGATTTTTTTTTTTTTAAGGCAATGGTTGTTTAGAGCGTGAGACAAAACGCAACTCCTGCTTTTCCTCTGTGTCCTCTGTGCCAGTGTGTGGGCGTGTGCACCTCTGTCCTGTGGCTTCGCGGTCTCCACAGGAAGCACAGTAGGTGGAGAGACGCACTAAGATGCACAGGAGTCTCTTCCTCAGGTTCCTCATTACCCTAATCACTTGTTGGAAATTGAGGAACACACCCACTTTGTTTAATTACAGAGAAAATAGATGTAGAAGATACAAAAACAAAGTGGATACTTGCCCAAGGCGCAGCTGAATGGAATCACTGGCAGAAGCTGGGGGTCACCCAGCCAGGCCCAGATGAGCACCTGTTCTCTGTAACCTGCAGGGCGTGGGGAGGTGGGGAGGTGGGGGCCGTGGGGAGGTGGGGGCCGTGGGGAGGTGGGGGCTGGGGAGGTGGGGGGGCTTGGGGAGGTGGGGACGTGGGGAGGTGGGGGCATGTGGAGGTGGGGAGGTGGGGGGCGTGGGAGGGCCACTCACCACACCCCAGTCCTGCCCCTGCAGAGGAAGAGGGAAGCTGAGCCCAGACTTCCATAACCAAAGGCAGGAATGATGACATCTTAAAGGGACTTTACAAAGCGACTTTTTACAATTGCATCATCTTTTAAATTCAATTGGACATCAGACAGATTTTTCCAGGCAGTGAGTCCATTCTATTCCCCAAAATGTGCTGTTAGTCTGTAGCTGTTCCAAGACAGGCTTCCCAGGGGGAGTGGGGGACCTCATCCTGTGGCTCTGGAGGGATGGCAGTCTTCCTGACTACCAAGAGGGAGAGAGAATCGCTCATTCTACAGGTCAGGCCTGGAAGTGTCTAATGTCACTTTTACCCACACTCCAACAGCCAGAATGAGTCCCAAGCCCCACCCCCCGAGCTGTCCCTGCCACAGCTTGCTGATGGGGACATGATGGTGGCATTGGAGGCCTGTCATGTAACAACCATCTGTTACTGTCACAGGGGCACTGGGAGTTTCCAGTTTCGGGTTCCCAGCAGAAAAGGGGGTTCAGGCAGTGCACCTACTCCCAGAGTAGAGTGGGCATTGCCAGCACAGCGGCAAGGCCTGAGCTGGGGTGGGGGACGAGGACCTGCCCGAGCAAGCCCACAGCTCTGGGCTCAGCTTACCCTCACTACTGACCAACACCGCTGCTTCTCGGGTGGCCCTGCGTGGCACAGCAAGCCCCCGTGTGAGTGGCCCTCTGTGGCCCACCGCAGGAAACCTGAGTAATAAACCTCTGGAAAGGGCATTAGGGTCTCCATGCTGTCACTGAGCCACCTCCGTAAATGAAAAGCCCCAGGGGCTGTCAGTCCCTTCCCCGGCTCTAAGTCAACCGAGGCAGGAAGACGGACACCTTACACACTTGCTCTGTCCCCTCCCTGTCACTGCCAGAGACTGTCACACACATTCTATTTGCTGTCACCCGCAATCCAGCCACTCAGCTCAATGTTTGTACCCACCGTGGTCGTACAGAGTGTCCAGAGGCACGATGCCATGTTCAGGTCCGGCTCCAGAGAGCAACGCCCCTGGAGTTGGTGCTGGGCTGGGAATGAGCACTCCTGCCCCTCTGCACCGCTCCTGGGACTCCTCTCGGCAGTTCTGCACCTTCTCCCACCGTCCTAAGGACACTCCCATGAGCAGGCAGAGCAAGTGCGGTTATTTCTGTCTGACTTATGAGGAAGTAAGGACCAGAGTGGGAATTGGCTTGCCCAAGGACACACAGCTGGTGCACGGTCGTGCCAAAATCCACATCTGCAGCTCCTCCAGCTGCCTGATACTTCCGCCCTTTATCTTGAGTGTGAGGTTTTAACAATCTTTTTCAAATTCAAATGTGCACATCCAGGAAAGGAGGGTGACAAGAGCTGAAAAACACAGGCAATCATCATTTGTCCCCCTGGAAAACACATGTTCCTCCTGCACTGGTGTCACGCAGTAGGACTCTCAGGGGCCCCGCGGGTTCCAGACACACAGAGCAGAATCGGCCAGCGCCCACCGGCCTCAGTATTTCCTGGAGAGGGGAGACCACAGCAGTGACCCACATGAGCAATGGCAAGTGGGACAGGCACTGTGCTGAGAGGAGCTGTGCTGTCCCAAGAGGGGCAGAGGCCTCCCCTGTGTGGAGGGAGGCTCCCAGGGGAAGGGGTGGGTCACCTCCCAGAGGAGGGCGGGTGGCGCTGTGCAGGTAGAGGCTCAGAGGGTGGTCTCCCCCCCGGGAGGGGGGGCTGAGCCTGCAGGAGGCTGGAGGAGATGCTTGGGGAGGACAGGGTGGAGGGGTGGTCCTCAACACCCAAGGGGCAGCCTCCGGAGGGCCCTGGGGAGGGGCCACAGCACTAGGAATCTGGACTTTTTCAGGGGTCTGGGAGGTTGGGAGGATTTCAGCAAATAAGATGACCTCATCTGTTTTCAAAAGGCACTTGCTTGCTGCCCGGAGGGAAGGGGAGAGAGGGCGAGTGGAGATGGGGACCCCCGGGCAGAGGCCGGGGCTGGGAACAAGGCCAGGGTGACGGTGGTTTGGGTCAAACAACCTGGGCCCTGGAGGGAATATCTGAGCTCTGACTCCCAGCCCCTGGGGTCCCAGGAGGCTCCTTCAGACAGAAGCCACGGTGTGACCGGCAGGCAGGGGTCCGCAGCTCCAGCTGTGCCGGCACATCTGCAGGGACCTCAGCAGCTCCCTCCCTCCGCGGTAATAGATGGCCCTGGAAAGAAACCAACGTTCCAGATGGAGGCGGCCAGTTTCATCGGCGGCTCCTGAGTCTGTACAGTACAGTGTTCTGCCGTTAAGGATTCATCTAGACTCATCTTAATAGGAAACAACGTAACTCAGCCAGACCCATCAATGACAGATTGCCCGCCCTCAAGAGAAACCTGAAGGCGAGAGACACACGCCTTTCCACCACGCGGTCCTGTGGTTAATCTCCACAGGGCTGGCAGTGCCTCGTGGCGTTCGGAATGATGGACACTCCCGTGCTGTCCTTCTGTCCAGGTGCTCCACGGGAGGGACCTCTGGCACTCCGGTACCAGGTTGAAGAACTGGCCAGATGGCACACCACGAAGCCACGCCACTTCTTGGTCATAAGAAGGGATGAAACCCAAGGCCAGGGAGGGAAGAGAGAGATGATTTCCCAGTCGCCCAGAGGCAGACGTGCCCAAGGACAGCCCAGTTCTGGATGTCGGCATGGCCTCTGGGGCCTCAGTCAGCGTCCCGGTCCTCCTACCAAGTGGAGACCGAATCTTAAGCCCTGATTTTATTCTGTGAGAGAAAAAGAAAGTGACTCATCCTACCTCATTGGCTCGTTCTTAGATTTAAATGAAATAATGCTTATAAGACGTCCAGTACAGAGTCCAATACCGACAGCAGCACTGACGGGCACTTACAGCCGCTAGCCGGGCTGGGGGCCATAAGTCCCTGTGCGGGCACTCTTAGTCTATCTCAGACTAAATTTAATGAGAATGTGTGCAGAATCCCTGCTTGAGCACCCGGCACGGGATCGTGTCCGCAAACCGATTCACCCCCCGCTCCGTGTGCCCTGTGAGCACATCCCCCCACGCCAGAGAGAGCTTTCCAGCCACGAGGAGGATGCGCATCTTCTGCTCATCAGCTAAAGGTTGTCCAGGATTCCAAGCCCAGACCCTGGGCAACCCGAGTGCCTCCCCTTCAGGGCAGCGTTGACCAGGGAGAAGAGCCAGCCGGCCGCCACACTGTCTAGACGTCTGGATCGCCGACCCGCCCGCCTCGGGGACTCTCACTCCCTCCTAGGTAGAGAACCTGACCTAAGAACCCATCCGGGACTCCACCCATCTCAGGGCCCAGCGTGTGTGGACACTGTCAGATCCTTCTCTGTGCCAGACTGGAGGGTGGGGGTCCAGGAAGAGGAGGTCGGAGGGCACAGAAGTGGCCGAGAAGTTGAAATGCCGTCTTGTAAGTGGAAACGCAGCAGGGGGACGTGTGAGGGCACGTGCTGGTCACCTGTGACTCTTAACAAGGTGACTGGAGGAGGGGGCCCTGGAGGTCACCTGCTCGTCACCGTGGTGTGGCCCCAGCAGAATGACTGGTGGTGTGAGCAGATGGAAGGGAGGAAGGGTCCTGTGGGGGTCACGTTGCATTCGGAAGAGGTGCCCGATGTGGTGCACGCCCGTAACCCAGGCCACTCAGGAGGAGAAGGAGCTTAGAACCAGACTGAGGACTGCAAGCCCCTCTCTTTTACCCCCTCCCAACACGCACAAACAAGCCTAGAATCGGGGTCTGTCTCCGTCCGAATTAGATGAGATGTGTGCAGAAAGCCTGTGGGGAGGAGTTGAGTGTCCACTTCAGAGGCTGACTCTGCCCTGAGAATGGATCTGTCGTCCCCATCCGGAAAAACGCCCCCGAGGCACGCCTGATGGGCAGGGCAGCGGGAAGCCCCATGCACCCTGCAGAGGGACAGCCCGTGCCCTGCCAGGTCCCCTTCCTGACTCTGCCATGACCTGAGGCACGCCCGGTGGGTTTGGCCCCCTGACACAGAACGACAGCCCCACGTCCAGCCCCCTTCACGGGGTCATGGTTGCCTGTGCAGAGGGAAGAGGAGGTGAGAGGAGGGGGATCTGGCCCAGGAGTCCTGCGGGTGGTGCAGCGGCTTCCCAGCTCTGCACTGGAGGAGTTTTGCAGGGAGACGGCCTGGCGCTCCACAGGGGGCACTGTGTCTGCCCCAGGAGAAGTGCACAGGGGGCTTCTTGCACCTGCCTGGCCCCTGGACAGCCTCATGGGGCACCACTGGAGGCCCTGGGATCTCCAGCTGGGTGTGACAGGCACCTTGTAAAGCAGGCACCCTCCTCTGTGCCAAGGCCAGAGCTCTGCAGAAGTTGCCCGGTGCTTCGTGGTGCAGGTGAGAGAGCCAAGCCTGCAACTCCACGGAGGAGTCTGTCCACCACAGGGAGCGCCGCTCTGCACAGAGTCAGACGTCACCCACATGCCCAGGGTGTGCTGTGCGACGCATCGGCCCGGGACAGTGGGGCGTGCTGGTGGACTTGGGAGCGCACCCAGCCTCTTCCCACGGGCAGGCGCAGCCCAGAGCAGAGTCCTGAGAGGATGTAGTGGACTCCTCAGAGACCCCCACCCAGGACGAACAGTGCTTGCTGGTAAGAGCTGGTGTGATGCCCGACTCACAGGGGAACACAGTCCATCCACGCAGCCAGTGGTTCCCAAGTACCTATCGAAGGTCTCATCCCCCACCACGGACTCTTCCCCCGTGAGAGGAGCCGTCACAAGCCCAGACAAGAAGGGAACTTGCCCGGGAGCTTCCTTTCCTGCCGAGGAGCAAGGACAGGACACACCATGAGACACGGATCACTCCAAGTGAGTTCTGGGAGAAACAGCTGGGGTAGGTGAGGGGCAGCTGGGAGGCCTGAGGGGGAGCAGGTGGGGGGTGGACAGCCCGGAAAGGTCCCTGCAGGCAGAGGAAGGGGTCTCGTTCCTGAGACCAGGAGGTTGGTGCAGCTGAGTAGAGAGAACGAGACGTGGGGAAGAGGAGGCAAGTCCAGGGGGCCGGGCACCAGTGGGGAGCAGAGGGCAGGCTCCTGGGTCCAGTGGCAGTGGGAGGGAGCGCATCCTGAGGTTGGACAGGAACTGGCTAACCTGCAGCCTCTGGTAGTGATGGGGGTGCAAATTCCAGGTGACAGGCAAGGGAGGGTGACGGGTGACGAGTCGGGGTGATGTGACTCTTTCCTGCAGGCTTTATGAGCGGGGGCAGGGGGCAGGGATGATGGAGGGCGGAGGACAGCTCGCTGGCAAGGGGTGGCCGGTGCTGAAACCCTCGCTCTGACCGGGTGCTGAGGTGCTCCGGGAGTGTCATGAGAAGCGTGTGCCAGGCTGGACCCTGGGAGTCAGAGTGCACCCATTGTTATCGCTCCCCGGAACGGCTCACCCCCATCTCTCCCTCCATCTCTGTCCCAGCTTTCTCCTCCATAAACCACAGTCTTTAAAGGTAATGCTCTGCACAAAGCCCGGGTAACCCACGATTAGACGCTGTTATGTTTTTTTCCACCTAATTGAGTGAGTGGTTAAGAATTTAAGACATTTTATGGCACTTATTAATCTGTTGTCAGTCTTTAGTTTTATAGACGGGAACCAGTTAAGGGCCGAGCTGTAAAACTTCACTGTGGACCCGAGGCCTGCGACGCAGATCACAGGATCAACGGGGGTGGGGGGACAGGGGCACGGGGAACGCCAACTCCGCTCCTGTGCCCAGGTCTGAGGGGTCCCTGCAGCTCCCCCAGCCCCTCCTTTTCAGCACGCGTCCATCAACTCGTAATGAACTGAGCAGAGACTGTCCACCGCGGGGCTGTGAGGACGGCTTCCCCGGGAGTCCACCGGGCGGCTGTGTGGCTGTCCAGGAGGGCTTCGGCCTTCCCAAAGGGCAGTGTGGATGGGGCTTCTGTACCCCTCCACCCCAAGGAGCCCACCACACAAGCCAACCCACCCTATTTCTGGGGTTACATTTGCAACGGTCTCGCAGGTGAATCAGACGTCACATCCAACGAAGCGCTGGCGTCCCTTCGAGAATCTCTGACGGCAGGGACAGGTCTGAGTAACCTGCCTCCAACACGCCCCCGTCTGCTCCAGAGATGCTCCCTGGGGAAAGATTTCTGCCAGAAAAAGTTGGCTGTCCCGCTGGACAGCGCAGGAGCCCGGTCTCTAAGCCTCCACCCTGTAGGCCCACAGTGTCCCCTCCACACCCCCTGACGTGTTCAACCGCCACCTGTGCCCACCCCTCAAATGTTCGCTCATTACTTAACTGGTATCAGGAACACAGAGAGATGCTTTCTTCTCAAGGAGACAGGGAACATGGACACCGGAGCACATGAGGTGAAGACAGTGTGGCAGGGGACGGCAGTGCGCTCCTGGGCACAGGCAGCCAGGCTCCTGCTTTGCAGACGAGGCAGGTCTAGGACCAGGAGGACCAGGCATGGCTTCCCTAGAGACCCTGCCCTGAGGTTGGACGTAGGATATGGCCACAGACCGTGGGCATGACAATCGGCAAGAGTACTCCGCAGGCTCCAAGCACCGCCCCGAGGGCGGGTCCTGTCCAGCTCCTCGGCACTCTGCTGGCAAACCAGAGGGCCAGCCACTCCCTTGACTGAACTTGAAGCTCCAGCCCCACTATGAGCACAGTCACCCAGGGAGCTGCCCGCTCCAGACTCAAGTCCTGCCTGCCCCAAATAAACTTCAGGTTACAGTTTGTCCTGGATGGGCCTCAGGGTCAACATAAGACCATCACATGGACACCCAGTGAAACCATGACCAGGGACTGGGATCACGGCAGCATGCAGGCACCTGTGTGAGGACTCCCACCAGAAACCCTCTTGGAAGACGCTCTGGGCCTCTCCGTGAGAGGCTGAGGGCTGCCGGCCTCTTGGAGCACTGATTTTTCCTGCCTCCGAGGAAATTTGGAACTAAGCTTTCTGCTCGGTTGTCGGAGGTCAACCCGGCCTAAGAACTTCTGAGACACAATTAACTTGCTCCCTTCTCCTCCCTGCCCCCCAATCAGTCACGCAGATTCCATCACAGAGCGGCTCAGCTTTACTCCTTTAATTCTCCTCTAATCTTTTGGAGAAGCAAGTGGGCATTTAGGGAATTAATTCAACTGTGTCTTATCTGTGAACTCACAGTGACCACTGCCCCATGGTGGAGAATCAGCCTCGGTGCAGACACAGTTCAATTGAGACTCAAAAACTCCTGAAAGTGGAGTCTATCAAGCTGCCGGGGAAAGGCTGTCTCCCCGGAATATTAATGGCACGGGGAGATGCGTGAGCCGAATTCACCTCTGAGAGGAGACGGAGGTCTGCACGCCATGCGAGGGAAGCCTCGTTTTGCAAAAAACAAATCTGGAGGACATCTACGCACAGAAAAAATGGGGGAGATTAAGCTGAAAGGTTAACGTCATTATTTCTGCAACCCAGGGCTGCTGGTGAGCTTTCGTTCTCCTGTGACCTTCTCCGGCACCTCCTTGTGCGCAGACCTCCTGCCTGTGCTGCTGTCATGGCCGCTGTGTCCACTCTCTTCAGTAGCCAAGGCGTCCTGTGCTGCAACGGTTCTGCCTTTGCTTCGGGGTGCAGGTTGAGTGTCCCTCTGAGACCCTCTTGGAAGCCGGTGGCTCTTTCTGAGTGGGCACCTCTTCCCTGGGATTGTGCGATGGAAACCGGCCCTCTGGTTTGCCAGCAGAGTGCCGAGGAGCTGGACAGGACCCGCCCTCGGGGCGGTGCTTGGAGCCTGCGGAGTACTCTTGCCGATTGTCATGCCCACGGTCTGTGGCCATATCCTACGTCCAACCTCAGGGCAGGGTCTCTAGGGAAGCCATGCCTGGTCCTCCTGGTCCTAGACCTGCCTCGTCTGCAAAGCAGGAGCCTGGCTGCCTGTGCCCAGGAGCGCACTGCCGTCCCCTGCCACACTGTCTTCACCTCATGTGCTCCGGTGTCCATGTTCCCTGTCTCCTTGAGAAGAAAGCATCTCTCTGTGTTCGGCCTCGGGAGACGGCTTTCCCTCCCTCTCGGGGGCCACACAGTTGGTGCAGAGTGTTATGCTCGAGCATCTGCCATGGCCTCCTGTGCCCCCCAAGCTCCTGTGTAGGAAGACCCTAATCCCCCAGGGGATGACGTTGGGCAAATGGGGTCTTCAGGAGGTGGTCAGGTCACGAGGAGGAGCCTCCTGAAGGGAATCAGTGTCCCGTTAGAGGAGACCGCAGAGGGGCCACTCACAGCTCTCACTACGGGGATATGGCCAGAAGGTGCCGTCTGTGAACCAGGAGCTGGGCCTCACCAGACACTGAGTCTGCTGGCCTCCTGATCTCGGACTGCCAGCCTCCAGAACTAGAGGAAATGAGTTTCTGTTGTCTGCAAGCTGCCCAGCCCAGGGTGTGTTCTTACAGCAACCCTCTTAGCCAACTAAGAGGGGGTCTCTCAATGTGTGCCAGCTCTTTGGGTCTGCGTCTCTGACTTAGGATACTTACGCCCATTCCACTGAGTCATTTTTATTATCTGCATTGATTGGCAGAAATTGTTTATCAAAAATGATGAACTAGTAACAGGATATCAATCCATCTCCCCTAGCTACGTCGCTTAATTTGTTCATATCTACGTTTTCTCAAACTGAAACTGTCACATGGGGTCACAACCAGCCCTGCCTACCCCAACCAGGGTTAACCTGGTGTCTAGAACTTGAGCTGATACCCGCCCCGGCCCCCCAACCCTCACAAAGAAGGTCTTCAAGGAGGCAGGACTTCCGGAGATGTGGTTTTGATGCCCGAGTCACAAAGATGCGAATTCCAAGAGGAAGAAGGTGCCCAGGACCCTGCTCCCGCCCGAGCGCCAGACGGATGTTCATCACCAGGCATTGTGTCCCTCGTCTCCGAGGACCTCTGATTTGAATCAAATCACCGCTGCATTTACATTGTTCCGACAGAGGAAAACATCTCTGAATAAAGCGCTTCCTCCCCTGGACGCCTGGAGACCACAGCCACCACACTGTCCCCAGCGCAGGGCTCCGGGGAGCGTGCTCTTGAAGGCCAGACTTTTAATGAATATTTCATGGTCCTCATCATGATCGCTGGCCTCCTGGACCACTTTGTGAAGCCAGCCTCTTGCCCAGCTCACAGGCCCACCACAGCTCCTACTGCAAGGGCAGCGCCCTGGTCACTGTGTCCTTGCGGGTGGTGACCGGATCCCAGCAGGAGCTCTGCCTGTGTTCGACCTTTCTTCCCTTGAGCACCTCACTGAGCCGCGGAGAGGAAGGGCACAGTGCCACCCTGGGAAGGCACAGTGCCACCCTCAAACTGCCACCTTGGTCCGTGTGGGCGAGTGCGGCAGTCCTTGTCCCTGGGGGTCTCAACGGTGGGTTCAGCCAGCCACGGATGAAAAATATTAAAAAAAAATTACATCCATATGGCAAAAGACTTCTTTTGTGATCGTTCCCTAAATGACACAGTAGGATGACTGCTTACGCAGCATTTGCAATTGGTTAGGTAGCCCAAGGACCCTAGAGGTCATCCAAAACACGTGGGGACGGAGTGCAGTGACACACGAGAGCCACACCATGTCGCCGACGGGACCGCCGGCAGATTCTGACTTTTGTGGAGGTGGGAAACCTAAAGCCAGCACCCCACAGATACCAAGGACAGTTTGTATAGGACACCTCCTGTGCGGAGCTCTTCCTGCCAACAGAGTCTAAGTATCCTGCATCTGGGGTCATGAAGTCAACGTTATGAGTTGAAGATGCTCTTGACCAGACACAGTGCTGGACAAGGGGGCCGAGCTCTCTCTGTGGTGATGACGGTATAGGGGATACTTGGCCCTGGAGAGGGGAGACAGGGATGCAGCAGAGTCCAGACACGATGGAACCCACCTGGCCACGAGAAGCAGGAGGCAGAGCAGCCCAAGAAGAGGAAGTGGTAAGCGAGAGCAGGAGTCTGGCTCCGTGGCACGCACAGGAAGGCAGGGCACACACAGGGAGGGACAGCGGGGGCTGGCCTGTGGGTCTCTGGCCATGCGAAGGTGTTTGGATTTTCTTCAAGGGACAGTGAGCCTGGCTTGAAGCATTAGGACTATTGCAACTGCTGCGTGAAGGACGTAGGGAAAGAGCCAAGAGAGAGACGGGGTGGGCGCGGACCAGCGCCTGGTCCCAGGGGAATGTCCCCGAGCGGCAGGTATGATGGGGGGGGGTACCCGAGGGAGCAGCCAGGATCCAGATGCTGCAACAGCTGCAGGCACTCCCCTCGTTTGGAAGATAAGTAAGAAATTATAAAGACCGTTTTCCTCGAAAATCAGTGGTTCCCGCTTTAATGAAGGCTGAAGTCTGAATGATGGCGTTCTCGCGGAGGACTTTGTTTCTGTCAGTGGTTTTTAACTAATTACCATAAGTACTGTCCATTTAGAATTTCGCCGTCACTCCAGCGCCTATTAGTGTGTAAGCAATGCCTTATCTTTGCTGCAAGCTACTGTTTATTCATAGAATGAGACAGTACATCACAGACATTGTCATATCAAATAGATGTTTTTTGTATTACATTGTGTGCAGTATGAATGCGCTAGAAGTGATTTGCCAAATAGGAAGTGCACTGAGAAACGAATTTTGAATTTTAAAAGGAATCCGCTTGCTACCGCCTGAGCACGTGGGAGGGGGGGGGTCCCAGGTTCTGAGTTGCCTTTCATCTTTGAGTTTTCGCCTGAAGGAAATGTGAGCTGGCTGGTGTGCTGCAACTTTGGAGAGGAGCTCATGCACAGCGTCTCCAGGACACCCGGGGATGGCAGTGTCCCGCGTCTCCATGCACAGGGTGGGCGTTTCGCCAGCCCAGGACCACGCTGCCTCCGTTTCCCCACCTTCCATCCACGAAGACGTCAGCCATGCAGCCGTGTCACTTTGGAGCCAGAAGGAAATCAAGCTGGCACATTTTTGCAAAGCTTAAATGCTTGGATGCCATTAGGATTCGGAACAGTACTTTCAGGAGCCACCAAATGGAACCGCACATCTGCAGGGACCCAGGGAAAGATCACCTCCCCCCGTCCAGGAGAGACATATGGAAGCAGGCAGATGTTTCTGATGGAGATAGCCGGCCTAATTTGCAGTTTCTAAATCTGCAGAGACACCATGTTCTGCCATTAAACATTCATTTAGGACCATCTTCATCGGAAACAATGTCACAGAGCCATGTACCTAGATGACAAATGGCGCTTTTTGTACATAAAATATTAAAGGCACAGTAACTGACTTGTCTCCCTCCAGCTCTCCAGGCAGGTACTTGGTTGGGTAAAAAGTTGCGTGTTTCCTCACAGCCCGTTCATGTGGACTTTGGCCGTGTGCTCGTCCCATGTCGGACAACACGCAGCAGGCCGAAGGATCACATGCAAGGCACGGCAGAGCCACTCGGCAAGCTTCCAGGAAGACACTCCTGGACTTTAAGAATACATGGAATAAAGCAGGAGAGATCTTAGTAAATCAGCACTCTTCTTGGTTGGAATTGCTCTAAAATCACCTACTTTTAAACTTCCAAGTGTGTCAGACACTTTCTAGATGACGTCATGACACTGTGAAAGCTTTCCGTGTGTGCCATGCTCCACGAAATGCTTTCTTTGTCATTCTAAGATATGCTGAATCACAGCCCAGATTGATGGTGCCCATACTAAGTATTGCTCTCAGCTCCAGGGCTCAGGCGGGACCTGCTATGGATTTCTGCAAATCAGATTCCTTGCCATCATTTTGGAAACCCGAATGTGTTTCACACAATCCAATGGCTTTCACATCAGTTACTTGTTGGTTTTATATAAGTATAAAACCATAAATAAACAAAGCACCCAAGAACTCGTTAGAGATCAGCCACATTAAGGGATATGGCTTTCTGAAAGGGCCCTGCTCGGTTGAGTGAGAGGGTATGGAATTTCAGTAGGAAGTTCTTCCTCTTGTCTGATCAAGTCTTGCCACACAGATGGGGATGTTCCTGTGCCCCTGCCTGGTCCAGAGTGTGCATCTGTATCTGCTGAGCTGGACGAAGGCCGAGCCCTGTTTTGACTGATATCTGGTCTGACTGACTGCTGCACAGCAAGGTTCTACCTGAATGAAACGCAGATCCAGGCCCAGAAAGAAGCAGGAATCCCAGAGCCAGTCTCCAGAGCCTGAGGTGGGGCCAGAACTAGCCTCTAACAAGCCCAGACTCGAGGCTGGCCCACTGCCCTGCGCACAGGCCTGGCTAGGCTTGGACCCTCCTGGAGGCATTGCAGGCCCCTGTCCCTGGGACCCCGGCTGGGTCTGCTCAGCTGCCCTGGTGAACACCCTGAGGGAGTGGCACGTCCTGTCTCTCAGCTCTGGAAGTCCCAGGTCAAGGTGCCTCTGCCCTGGGCTTGCAGAGGGCTGCCTTCTGGCTGTGTCCTTGATTCTAGGTGGGACATCCTGGGACACTCTTCCTGCTCCCGTAGGGACACTAGTCTCATGGGATCAGGACTCTATAAAGACTCTATAAAGACTCTTTCTCCAAATGCACGGGGATCAGGACTTCCATATGTGAATGTGCAGAGGACCGTGTTCCGTCCATATCGCCCTCCGCACAGTCGGTAGGGCTCATTTATGCTCGGTCAGTTAATGTTTTTAATTCAGGTCTACGTACAATAAATGGCACGTATTTAAGGTGTACAGTGTGATATGTTTGACAGTGTACATGCCAGAGAAGCCATGTGTATCCTCAAGAGTGGGAACCCGCCCATCACTCCCACAAGTCTCATCATCTGCCCTGGTGACTCCTCCTTCCTGCATCCTCATCCCCAGAGACCAGCACATCAGCCTTCCATTCCTGCAGGTTTTGTCTTATGGAGTCTTATACCTGGGTGTGTGTGGGGTCTGCCTGCTGGTTATCCTGAGACTGTCCCATGGAGTTGCTCATGTCCACAGCTCATTTCTTTTGATCCTGACCACTAGTTTGTTGCATGATAGTGATTCCAGATCTCCTTGGGTTAGTGTTAACATGGTGTATCTGTTCCGTCCTTTATTTTTTAACCTGTCTGTGGCTTTAAAGTGAGTCTCTTGTCGACAGCGTACTGTTGGGTCTTGCTTTTTTATCGAATCTGACCGTGCTCGTGAGTTTGGGCTGCAGTAGCAGCATGCCATAGACTGGTTTACACACCACAGAAATCTATGACTTGTCAATCGAGAGCCTGGAAGGCTGAGGTCAAGGTGCAGCGAGGTGGAGCTGGTGGGTGAGACCTTGCTGCAGACCGACAACCTCTCATTGTGTCCTTCCATGGCAGAAAGAGAGCTAGAAAGATCCCCGAGAGTGCTTTAATTAGGACATCAATCCTATTAACGAGGGCTTCCAAGTCTTGACCTAAGTCGTCTCCTAAAGAGCCCAACTCCTGAGCCGTCACACTGAGGGTTAGGACTTCAGCCTGTGCATTTTAAGGAGACACACACCTAGTCCGTGGTGATCTCTGTGTAGGCCGTTCACTCTTAATGTGTCATTGGAGGCTCCCAGGCTGAGCCTGCCATTCTGTTGGCGCTCTTCTCTTTGCTTCCCTTTTGCTCTTTGCTGCCTTATTTTGAGTTAATTATTTTTGGTCTCCTTTGTCATCTTATTAGCCTTAGCTGTCTTTACGACATGACTCTGTAATCAGGTGCTTCCTGGTACAAGCTACAGGGTGAGAGGACCCCAGGCCGTGAGCTTCCCTCCCCACCTCGCAGCCTTTGTGCTGCTGCTGTGTATGCATTTATTTATTT
This sequence comes from Ictidomys tridecemlineatus, assembly GCF_052094955.1. Lineage (NCBI taxonomy): Eukaryota > Metazoa > Chordata > Mammalia > Rodentia > Sciuridae > Ictidomys > Ictidomys tridecemlineatus. Next base: position 2,670,398 of record NC_135487.1, read on the forward strand.
TTAACCTTACAGCCCCCACGGCAGGAAAGGCCCAAAGTGGCTACAGTTAGGGTCCCTTGCTGAGGCTCCTGGAAGGCTCTGTTTTTAGTATGAGGCCAAGGTCAGAAACACCCTGGTTTAGTACAGGGACTCAAGGCCGTAAGCCTTTGCTGGTGGGCACGCACCCACTGATGCGACCTGTGGGCAGTGCACCTCCTTTGTCTGGGCTGGACATAAAAAAGCCCTATAAAAAAGTAAAAACTCGGGAAGCTAAATAAAATGACTAGTATTCCAGCCGTGCCTTCTTTCCGTGGTGGAGGCCTGAGCCTGGCTTCTCAGGCCCCAGCCTCACGCTCTGCCCGACACCCAGACCCATGTTGTTTGATTCTATTGTAAACCGCTGCGGGCTTCCCTGGCTGAAGTCACTCATTCAGTGTGGCTCTGCTGCCGACGAGTTCTCCCAGTGTCTGTCTTCCTGGAAAAGTCTTATTTTTGCTTAGTTTTGAAAACATCTTTTCACTGAGTCTATAACTCTAGGTTGACAATTTTCTTTCTTCAATATTTTAAAGATACGTCTCCGCCGTCTTGCTGGATGGCGTTTGGCTACGAATCTGATGCCATCATTATTTCTGTCCCTGGCTGTGTGTATCCTTTTATTTTCTGTAACTGCCCCTGGGGTCATTTGTTCCTCGTCGCGGATTCTGAGCGTCTTGGTTGAGATGTGCCTGCATTTCATTTCTTCTGTTAACTTGAGTTTCGTGTTTCCACATTTCTTTGAGGTCCTTGAGCTTGATGGATTTGCGGGTTCAGAGTTTTCATCGGATGTGGGACATTTTGTCCGTTATTTCTTTAAATACTTTTCCCTCCTGTTCTCCCTCTTCTTCCTCCTCTTCAGGACCCTGGAGGTTGACCTACAGCTCACGGATGCTCTTTCTTCTTTTTTCTCTTTATGGGTGCATCTCATTTTGGATATTTTCTATTCCTATTTTCAAGTTCACTTATTTGTTTCTTCTGCAAGGTCCAGTCGACTATCTAGTGAATTTTTCATCTTGGACCTTGTAGTTTTTCTCTCTAGAAATTTGATGTCTGTTTCTTGTTTGTTTTGTCTTGGTTTTTGGATAGTTCATTACTTATATACACAAATCTGTCAAATGTTGCGGGGGGGGGGTGGGAGTAGAAGTACTGGAGGTCGAAATGGAGCCAATTAGATTCCCTGCTTTATGATTATGTCAAAATGAACCCCACTCTTCTGTGTGACCGTAGGGCACTAATGATAATAATAATAAAATAAGATGCCTCATATTTAGGGATAGTCTGGTTTTTTAACGGACTCCAGGTCTTAATTTCTGGAGCTCAGCATGGCGGCCTCATGACCTCTGGACGCCCTTGTGTGCCGACTCCACCATGTGCCACCGTCCTGGGGCAGTAACGACTCCTGATTGGCCCTCCTTTTGGGTCACATTTCCTGTGCTTCTCCAGCCTGGTCATTCATTCCTGGGCTTCCTACACCCCATGTGTTCCCTGGGGGGTGATGGAGCTCGGACCCCCCCACTCTTGCTTTGGGAGCAGCACTTAGTGGAGGGCTAACGATTTCCCACAACTGCATGAGACCCTTCAGAGTGATTTACCCAACTCCTTTTGAGTAATGAGGTTCTCCAGCCTGTCTGGTGGCAAGAGGCATTGTTCCCAGCCCTGCGTGAGTGCTGGGCACAATCGTTTCTCTTTAAAAGCTCTCTAAGTATCTCTCAAGCACGGCCAGAGTGGCCTAATTGATGGCCAAAGAGGTCTTCCGCTGGGGTCCCACCTCCCGTGTGAGGGAGCATGCTCACAGGCCGCCTTTCCAGGGTTCTCAGCCACCGCGCCACCAACTCCAGGCAGCTGGGTTCCCGCGAGCCGTGGCTGGGCTCTTTCAGATTTGAAGCCACTTCAGTGAATGAAGAGGTGGACTGTCCATCAAGAGAGAGGGGCATTCTCCCATCATCCCAACTATGTGCTACAGAAAAGAAGACCTCTGAGTGACGAGGACATTCTTCGGGAGACACACAGGTGTCACTCATCCCGAGGAGACCAGGGCTGCTCTTATGTCTTTCATGAGGTCGACACACTGAGACTTCTGCACATCAGTCATGCCCTCGTGTCCAGAGCCTGCTGGGCCTGCCTTAGAGGGACATGAGAGGCGATACCCGGTACCTGGTAACAGAGAGGTGCCTGAGGCACCTGCTGCATCTCAAGTCTCCCCGGATGCCTTCTTCCGGAGGTCAGCAGCACCTTCACCCCGGAACAGCCTTTATCTACATTCCGTCCTGCTCTCCCAAGATGCTCAGCATGATTGCCTTTGGTTAATGGAAACATAGGGACCCTTGTCATCTTAACAAGGGGAAATTCCCTTCTTTGAGCCTTATTATAGAAATAATTTGTTGGTTGCCTTCCTAAAGGATATGTTCATTGATTTCTTTATTAAAAAAAATTTTATCAAGCACCTATAAAGTGCTAGGTATTTTGCTGGGCCAGCGTTAAAACAAGAGCACAGTCGGTTTCAAATCATCCCTTTACGGCTCAGGGGCCCTTCTGTTAGGAGAGACTAACAGGAAAACCTTGGCTGCAGACTGCAGGAATAGGTAGGGCCATTACTACTCCACAAGTACCCACCAAGCAAGGCGACTGGCAGGTGCTGTTCTCTGCACAAGACAGGGTCCTACCCCTTTGTAGAGGGTCCCAACCCCTCCTCCTCCTGACCTTCCTCCCCCGGATGCCGGTGCCTCCCATCATCCGGGCAGTTGCCCGCACTCCCCAGTCCCTGGGTTCTGTCCTCAGCACACAGCAGATGGGGCTCCTGTGACAAGGACTCTCACTGAAAGGGGTGCCCAGATGCAGCAGTGACAGTGAGCACCGGCAGTGACAGTGGCAGAGCTGACGTCCACTTCAGCTGGTGTGAAGTATTCCAATCCACGACATCTTCAGCCCTCACGGAGGAGGCTGGACCGGAATGTTAAATACTATCAACAGCAGAACAGCCGCTCCTATCAAGATGGGTGATGAGTGAAGAGAAGGGGAAATATTAGAGGAGGTGACCATTTGTCACCAGCAAGGACGTAGGAGCAAGAATGAGCCATGTTCTAACCATGAATGGTTGACATGGCCCCTCTGATTGTTCTGACTCTAGGGGAGGAGGATGGCTGATTCAGCTGATGGGTTTTTGAGAATTAATGGACTTCAGGTTCTCTCCGTCCAGTTTTTAACAATGCACCAACTGCCTGTCATGTCGGGACGGGAGGTGGAGGAGCATGCTTGGTGCCGTCCTCGCTGAGCCTATAACTTAGAGAAGAGGTTGGCAAACTAAGATCAAGCTGAACGCCCTGGGTCCTGTGAGCCTTGTGCGAGCACCTGGGTTCCTGCAGGGTCCGTGGAGAACTCGGGGTCGGCACCAGAAGGCAGACCGTGGTGACGTGAATGAGTGGGTGACTATACCTTGGACATCAGAGGAGACTTTGGTTTGGGATCTGAAGAAAAAGAAGGAGGGCAGTTCATCTGGGAATCTGGGTATGGGGGGGAGATGTGAAAATAAATCCAGGTTCAAAGGTGGGGGTGGGTCACCGCATACCCAGGCCCTGCCTGGGCACTGGGGAACCATCAGTGACCCGGGCAGCTGAGATGGGCACCAGGTCAGGGTCTGCACATCCTGAGACACACTGGCTGGGCAGCGACCAGTCCTTTTAGAGAAAAATCAACAAAACCTATTTTCTCCCCAGAGCTGAAGTTCCTTCTGCAATCAGGAGCTTGGGTTCCCAGTGACGCAGCCGGCGGGTCAGTCTCCGGCTCCTCCTGCAGGTGGGAACTGCTGCTTAGTGACTCTGGGGGATTGGGCTCAAACCGCTGCGAGGGCTGACCCCAGACGTCTCACCCCTGACCCACGTTTCTCTTCAACTCTGAAGGAATTGTGGCCTTTATTTAACCAAATCCAGTTCTGCAAGGTGCACGCCTCTCTCACAGGCAGCCGTGGGGACCAGGGCCCAGGACTGTCAAGGAGAACTGATTTAACCCAAATAACCCAGTCCATACCGCTCTGACGTGGATGAAGATAAACAGCGCACACATGGACTCGGTGATGAAGTGGCCAGGGACCCACCCGGGCTGCTAGACAGGTACCGAGCCCGGATGTCACCTCCCGTGGCCACCACGAAGCAGATTCCATCTTTCTCCAATCACTCTGGCCCTCTGTCTTCTCTGCCTGTTGCCTTCATAGATCATGATTTTACTGTTATGGATGGAGCCTTACACCCTGCTCCGGTGGCTCAGGATGCCGAATCTTCTGGAATGTTTCCCTCTGATCAGCGTCAGGAACCCCCAGGGACAACCGGGGAGAAGGAGAGGACCGTTTGTCATCCACTAATCGCGTGGCCGAAGATCCTTCTCGGGCAGCTGGTAAACGTGCAGCAGCAATAAAGGTGACGGAGACTCTAGCTGCTGTGCTGGTTAGAGCGCATTAGCTGGGGACGCAGAGGGGCCAGGCACCGCTGGGAGCGCCGCTCAGGGCTGCTCGTCCCCCAGGTGTCGGGAGCAGCAGTCCAGGAGGGGCCTGTAGCCCAGTTAGCTGGGAGTCCCGGACGTTTGCGGAGGGAGACCTCGGGGACACTGGGCCCTCGGAAGTGGGCCTCCTCCCACGGCTCCATCAGGGGCACGCCCCTGCCGCATCAAGGTTGCTTGTTGTTCACTGGGGCGTGTCCACGAGGGGCTGCTGAGGACCACAGAAGGCGGCCACGCCTGGTGCTATGGGAGCACTCACAGCGTGACTCCCACTGACCCACTGAAGGGCTTCCCCTGACACAGTGCCTTCTACCACACGGCCTCGCGAGCTGCATGGCCTCCCTGGGCTCCATGGAGGTCCACGCTCCCTCGAAATAGCTTTGCCTCCCCCACCCCCCGTGCTCGGGGTGGAACCCTAATCTCCGTGGCACGAGGCCCCGGCTCCCCCTGCCGCGCTGCAGGTTCATAACCACAGGAATCCCGGCTGGAGGCCGCTGGCCCTGGGCGGGTGGGCGGGTGAGCTCCAGGGCCCACTCGGCCTCTGTCGCCCACCCCACAGGCTCCCACTCCCAGGGCCTCCAGGCAGCACCCCAGGGCCACGTGGAGGTGGCCTGGGTCTCCATGCCTCTCCTCACGGAGCAAGGAGTGTCCCCCAGTGTAGGACCCCACTCGGGCTGCCCCACACCCCTCCCTGCTCGGCCATGTCCCTGGGCACCCGCTCTCCCAAAGCCCCTTCTATAAAGAGAGGGCCGTGTGGCGCCCTCTCGGCTGCCTGCTCCCCCGCTGGCCCTCGGGTGCCCAGGCTGCCCTCCCACCTCAGGTCACGCCGTCTCCCACGGGCCTCACATCCAGTCCTGCCCCAGGTCTCACCCGAGACTCTCCATACTGGCCACTTCCCCTCTCCTTCCTCGTCCTCCCAGCAGAAGGCAGGGGGCCCACCCCTTCCTCCTCTTGGGGGGACGCACCCCCTCCTGCTTCCCTGCTGCCCCGGCTGGCGTCCTGGCCCCCATTGGTCACCCTGCTGCTGCCTGTGGCCTGACCCCTCCTCCTCACCGCAGGCCCTGGTGGGGTCCATTCCCAGCCCCCAGGCAGCTGGCCCTGAATCTCAGGCCACCCTCGGCCCCTCCTCCCAAGGGCACCCCTTTCTGCCCGTGTGCAGCCACGCGCCTGTGCCACTTGCACTCAGTCCCCGCGCCCTGTGATGGGGCGTGACCCTGGGTGTGGTGTGTTTAGGTTGGACTCTGCGACGGGAGATCTCAGGAGGGGAGAGGTCACGCCCACTATGGCCTCTGTGTCTCTAGGCCTGGGCTGGGGCCGGCACCTGTGGGGTCCAGGAACGGCAGGTGAGTGAGCCCAACTTCCGGGCTCCTCCCTCAGCCTCCTGCCTGTGCCTTGCCTCCCCTTCCCCACCTCCTTGCCTTGCTCCCTCGCTCCCTGCAGAGGACACTCACTGGACACTCAGCCCCAACCACCCCATCCAGGGGCCCCAGGCACGCGCTCAGCCACTCTGGCCGACTCAGTGCTCTCCTTGGACTCCCTTGGTGTGCAGTCACCTACAGAGCACTGAGCCCCAATTGTGAGCAGGTGTTGCCCAAGAGACCAAGGCCCTGGGGGCAAGCTGGGGCCGTGCACCCCTCGGCGCCCCAGAGCCCTTGGGCCTATTAGCTGCTCAGGGGTGTGCTGAGGGAGACACGCAGCCCTGTGTCTCTGCTCAGTGGACACAACAGGCCAGAGAATATTTCAAAGAAGATAACCTCTGTGCTCTCCAGACACAGGCTCTGCCTTATCTCCTTCGGCTTAATTTAATATTGGGTTTGGGCAGCCCAGAAACCGAGTCTCCATCTTATCGTCCATCTTTCATGTTGCTCCACGTTTACGAAGGGCACACAGAGTGGGCACAGCAAGAATTGCAACTCTTGATTGAATGTAAGACTGGACCCTCTTTGGCCTTTTTACTATGGGTGAGCCAGAAACCCAGCTGCACACCGGAAGCCAAAGCTGAGCAAGACCTGCCCCCCCCGCCCCCCAGCCCAAGGGACAATCTTACAAAGCACCTGAGTCAGAAGTCCAAACTGACAGGCAGGTGTGCTTCTCCACTGAGGGGGACTCACTGTGCCTAGGTGCACCCAAGCCTCACCCTCAGGGGAGCTGTGGGCAGTGCTGATGGCTGTCACCGCTGCCCTCCTGGGGTGATAGTGGATTCCCTGCTGGAAGTGCATTTAAACTGCAGAGCTGGCGTGTCCTGTTGGAAGGCCAGTCTCCTTGGGCAATGACGGGCAGAGTGGCTGGATGACAAGCAGCCCCTCCCCCGTGGCCGCCTTGTGAGGAGCACTCCAGTGCCAGCGTGGCCCAGTCCTGATACCGCAACGAGAAACGGGGGTAAGATTTCTACTGGGGTAGATCAATGGTAGAGGGGTGAGCTTTCACACCACAAAAGACTTCCACCTGGGTTGGTTCAAATGCTGTGTTTGCTCTTTTCTTATTCTGTCAACATTTCTGCGAAGCCATAGTCAGATGCTTGGGAGAAAAATTGAGTTCGTGTGTACGTGTGTGTGTGTGTGTGTGTGTGTGTGTGTGTGTGTGTGTAAATCTAGGCCTGTGCACTTTATTCCGAAATACGCTCCCAGCCCTCATACATCTCCGTTCCAGGGCAAGTGAAATGCAGACTGGTAGAGACACAGACTCCCTGTATTGGCTCCTGAAGGTGCACTTCTGTGACTGCCCCACCTGCCACGGCCCCCTGTCACTCGTGGCCAACCCTGCTAACTTGACCTTGAACGCCAGCTGTCTGGGCCATGGAAGAGCGCGGCACTGGTGACCGTCCACTGGCTGGCATGGCCATGGCACCAGTGGCCACAGCTGTATCCAGCTGGGCTGCCTCTGTCTACGTGCCAAGCCTTTCCTTTCTCCTACTTGCAAAGTTTACCGGGAGGCACAATGATTCAAAGTGACATCTGGGTCTCCCCCGGCGTGTGCGTGGTAATTCCCTTCCTTCCATCCTGTAATTAAGTCAATTAGGTTTCTAAGTCTTCCATGAGGGGATTTCCGGGAATCTCTCTCAGCTACACAAACCGCTCACCAAATGCCACGGGTCCCCTCACAGCACCACGGTTCACTCTCCCGCCTTCTCTGAGCTGAGCAAGGCGGAGAGCAGCTCCCTCCTGCTGTCGACCAATTAGGTAAAAAAGGGCAACCAGCTCACCTCTCAAGCCCCTTGCTGCTCAGAGGGCCCCCTGGCCTGGCACGGCTGCTCCTCCTCTGGCCCTGGCTGGCCGAGGCTGTCTCCTGGTGCTATCTGTGATCTGAAATCTTGGCAGACTTAGCGCTTTAGACGGAGGCTGAGTTTTAGGTTTGTTAGTCCCCAAATATCAGGGCGCAGGAGAGTCGGGTTGACACTCGTCCTTGGCATGCAGGCACACGAAGACTCTGTCTCTGCAAGAGTGGTCATGTTCCTCCCAGTCCCCGTTCCTGGTGAAAATCAAAACCGTGGCTGCGGTTCGTGCCGGAGGCCGGGGCAGGGTGGATGAGCTTCGTACCTGGTGTTGCTTGGGAACTCTCCAGTTACAGAGAACTCTTACCTCAATGTTTTAAATTCTGCTTCCCCAAACACCCGTTTCCTGAAATTCTACAGAGACTTCTTCAAGGAAATGATCTGTGACGTCTAATTAGTGTCCATCGGTATTCCTGCCAATAAGAGGGCCTGTCCTCCCAGGGGGCACCCCAGGACCTGTCCATCAGCTGTGAGAAGCACTCACCACCACCTGGCACCAGGAAGGAGGTCCCCCTGTGGCTCTTCTATGAGCTCAGTGGAAATCCAACCCCCCAACTCAGGAGAACTCTGGGCACGCGTGCGCACACACACACACACACACACACACACACACACTCACACTCACACTCACACATTACCTTGTGGGTTTCAAATAACCAAATTCACATCGCTTTATCCACCAACATAATCAATTCCAAATCCCAGTCCATCCTGGGTCATTGAGAAAACCGACATCAAGAACGTGACGCCATTCAAGGTCACAGTGGAAACACTGAACTTTTCACAGTCAAACCTCTGTCTTTGGCAACAGCAAACCAGGAAGAAGATGGAAATGAGGAATGGGAGAGAACCGCAGAGGCGAGAAGACACCTCCAGTTCCTCCCCTCCCTGCGTCACCTCTAGGGTTCTGGTTGGCGGGAGCCTGAGAGGGTCCCCTGGGCGTACTGGCCTGCAGGAGGGAAATTCCAGTTGCTCAAGGCATCTTCTGAAGTAATAAGCACTGATAACTCCCCGCACAAGCCTCTCCCTTTGGACTCGACCGTGTGTCCTGAGGTCAGCTGATTGAGAGGCCCAGGAACCCAGGACCTGGTAGAAGGCTATGCACTTGTGGGACTTCCATAGATGCCCACTGAATTCAGTGACCACATCAACAGCTATTTGTGAGGCTCATTATTTACAAATTACTCTAAGAAGCCTTGGGTTGAGACAATTTATTTTATTTAAATTAAAAATGATTAGTCTCTTATGGGCCAGCTGGTGTTCCAGGACCTAGGGGTGGAGCAACTTATTGGGGGTTCCAGGGCCCAATAAACGAGGCCTCTGCTCGCTCATCAAGGTGAGGACTTCGAGGACCGTAGGATTTAGGTGGATGAGGATCAGGGCCCCAGCATCTCGGCTGATGGGGAGGCAGGGGCTTCAGGCAAGGTTCAGGCAGCAGCCAGCTCTGGTTTCAGGTAGGGGTGGGACAGGGCGGCCCAGACCCTGCAGGGCACAGCCCTTCCCAGCTGCACAGAGAGGCCAACCTCACAGAGCCGCTAAGCTGGGCTGGTTCCCTCCTGAATTCTCCAACCAGAGAATCCCCCGAGGGGTAGGTGGGGGACAGAGGCCAGGCTGCCCTCCTGTGACATGGCCCTTCGTGTGGCCTCATAAAGCTCCACCAAGAAGAGTCCTCAGCCTCTACGTGTTCTGTGCACACACAGCCCCCCGGGTCCCGACTGCATCTCCAGGGTCTGGATTCCCGGGCAGGGGGCAGATCCTCAGCAGGCGAGTCCCCGAGGGACCCTGGTATTGTGCCAAGGAAGCACTGCCCAGGGAGCTAGCGGGACGCAGCGGGTGTGGGGAGGCTGGGGAGGGGCGCGGCTGGAGGATCAGCTGTGGGTCTGCCCACGGAGCCTCCATCCCAGTCCGGTGACAGACATCGGGTGACATGGTTACAGGGAGATCCCACTGTCAGGTAAAAGCCCGGGGGCTAAATGGCCCTAACAGGGCCCAGGCGGGGGCCACAGCGTGGGGAAGGAGGAGACAGTGCCCAGGAGCCAGGGAGCGCAGAGGAGCTCCTCATCTGTCTCCTCCCGCCTACGACTTGATCCCGCGAATACCCAGGTCACCAGACTGGAGCTGCTGTTCATAGACCCTCTTAGGAAGGCAGTATCTGTGCACAGTGGAAAAGTCCTTCCACTCCTCTGTCTGGGAGCGTCCCACGTGAAGGAGGAAGGGAGCCCTTGATGCTGACCCCGCCGGCCCCCCCCCACCCCACCCCACCCCCTGAGGTTTAGAAGCAGCTGGGCACCCTGCTCCTCTCTCCATGCCCCATGCCCATGCTGAATGGATAGGACAAGAGCCCAGGGCTGAGCACACAGGCCGCCCGCCCGGGGCTTTGCACAGGGCTGAGCCGCAGGGGAGTGGAATCCAAGGACAGACCTTTTCCTCCAGGTCCAGAGGCCCTGCCTCCTCCAGCCACCAGGGAGCCATGCAGCCAGTGCTCCAGCTGATGGCTGGCCCGTTTCCGACTCCTCCTGGGGCCTCTTCCTTTCCTCTGGATTCCTTAAGCCCTTAAGCCTGAGCTGTTTTCAGTCCTGAGCCTGCCAGTGGCCTGTTGTCTCCGAGCAGCTCTGGGGAGCTCTGCAAAGATCTCGGCCTGGCTGTCTCAGTGCGGGCTCCGCGCTGCAGGCCAAGGGCACTTTGCAGATTATTCTCTCCCCAGCGGAGCAGCAGCGAGTGCCCGCTGGCTGCAGGGCGAGAGTGGGCCTCCTCCCCAGTGCCCACTGTTCTCAACCACCCTGGGCCGCAGACAGGGTGGGGAATGTTCTCTGTGCAACTCACAAATTCCAGTGTGTGTTCATGCCCCGCAGCTGCTATGACAAATTGCCAGAGACTTGGTGGCTTAAAACAGCACATATGACTTACAAGTCCAAAAATAAGACTTTGAGGCTAAGTCTTAAAAACTTGAAGCGTCCTCTGGGCCTGCAGGGGAGGACCTAGGCCCTACCCCTCCAGGGCTAGAGGCTGCCTGCCGTCCCTGGCTCACGGCCCCCTCTCACAGTGCCCCCTGCTTCCACCCCTGCTCCCCCTCTGATGTCAAATCTCCATCCCCTTCTGTCTGAGAAGGCCCCCTGACTACCTTAGGCCACCCTGGGCTCCACCATGGGGTCTTCCAGCTCAGTTTAAAGGACACAGCTCCGTTTGCCATGTCCACTCACGTGTTCTGAGGTTCCAGGCAGCAGGAACCAGTATTCGGGGGGTCATTGACCAAGTGGCCACCTTGGGCTAGGTGGACACTCTTCACCCCTCCAGCATGATGGACATGCGTCACCTGGGGGACGCAGAGCTGGCCACACAGAGATAGCAAGTTCCAGATGGTGACTTCTTGCCTTCCCCTCCGCCCACCAGCCTCAAGCTGTGACTTGGGGTCCAGCAGCCACAGGCTCACGCCCAGGGGTTGACTTTCCAGCTGTTGGTGCCGAGAAGCAGGACGTGGGGAGCTCTCCCAGCGAGGGAGCCCAGCAGCCCATGGCACGTGCAGGGGGTCCCGACAGCAGACCCTGGAGCAGGGCTGGCATCTCAGGGTGCACAGTGAATTCTGGGGTGTCATCCGGCGTGCATCCCCCACACCTGGCTCTCTGCTCTCCCAGACTGTGGGGTGGCCAACGTTCTTGGATTCACGTATTTTCCACTTAAACCTGCCAAGGGTGATCCAACACCACGAGTGTCCCCATCCCACTGGCCAGGCCAATACCTACTCCAGAGTGTGTGCAAAAACTGGGAGGAGAGGAGAATCGGAACACTGGGGCTTGTTAGCTGGGGCTGTGGGGTGGGGCACATGGGCGATGGCTCGGATATGGCTTGCTGTGTCCCTCTAGGGACCATGTGTCAGCAGCGCGGTCCTCGTGTGGCCATGTGAAAGGAGGAAGGACCTTTAAGAGGCAGTGCCTGGTGGAAGGTGGTGACATATCTGAGGGTGTGGCCTCCGGAAGGGCTGGGACCTGGTATTCTCTCTACAGGGTCGCTGCTTTAAACGTCTGGCCCCTCCCCACGCTCTGTCTTCCCCTCTCTCCATGTGACGCCACTATGATCCCACCACAGGATGGGATCCAGCTGGGGTCCCCCAAAGGCCAGTCCAGGGGGCGCCTGATTTTAACTTTCACCTCCAAACTGTGGTCTAAACAAAGGTGATTTTAACTTTCACCTCCAAACTGTGGGCTAAACAAAGCTCCTGCTGGTGACGCTCCCGGCTTCCCGCGTTTCATTACAGGGACAGAGAAGGGGCTAGTCCTGTGGGGCTGTGCTGGGCAGCCGTTCTCTCTCCTCCCAGCGGGTGGACGCTTCTCCCGTCTCTCAGGGTCATTGCCGACAGATCCTCATCCTTGAGTGTCTAGATTAGGGCCATCAATTCCGTGGTGACCCACTGACCTCCCCTCCGTGCCGGCTGTGCTGTGCTGACCCACTCTGCCACTGAGGGACATCACAAGAGTGTCCTCGAGAGAGCAGGACACAGCCCCCTGGATTCTGAAGGGGTCTGCACCCAAGATACCTGCCGTGCAGGGCAAGAGAGGCGGTGGGTAGTGGCCTGGGAAGGAAGCAGGAGCCAGTCCCACGCTCCTCTGGGCCTCCCCAGCCGCGGTGCACAGAGAACCCTCCTGCGGTTCTCTGGGTCCATGTGAAAGAAGGGAAGGCCCAGGAGGGCGGCAATGCTGTGGAGATGCCGCAGCTGGAGGAGGCTGGCATGGGGAGACCTGGCCTCCCTGAACCACCCTGTGGTGGAGGCTCTTGCAGTAAGACTGACCATCACAAAAAAGTCACACTGGAGCCACACAGAGACCCCAGGGGCTCCCTCCAGTGGGCATCACCCAACAGCACCATTTCAGGACCAGGGACAGCTCACCATAGAGGCAGACAGGCTGGGGGGGTCCAGGCCACCTCAGTGTCCTCAACCAGAGGCACGGCAGTGAGGGAGGGAGAGGCCTCTGTCCAGTACCTGACCTGGGAGGGCATTGCCACTGCAGACAGAGGGGCTGCTGCTGCTCCGGAACTCCAGGCGATCTCCATGTCCACGTCCTGGCTGCAGTGGTCTTTCCCCTTCCTCTGAATTCCACATTTGGCTCCAGGACAAAAGCCTCATCTTGTCCATAAATTGGATCCTGGGCACTCCAGCTGTGACCACCTCCCCACGTGGCCTTGCTGCCTCCGACGTGGGAGCTCTGGTCTGAGGGGTGTGTTTGGACAGGGGTCGTGGGGCCACGGTCAGTGCAGGTCCCTCTGACTGGCTCCTCTGAGTCCACATTCTGCTCCTTGTGCTCAGGGCTCCCACACCTCTCCCAGGCCGCTGCCCTGCCTCTCACCCTGCTGGTGGCCTCTGGCGCCTGTTTACGGCTGGAGGTCAAGGTGTTTGTGTTTGTTTGCTTTGGGCTAAAGAAGCCCAGAGCCCAGGACCCCGTTACCTGTACATGGAATTCCAGGAGAACAGCACAGCCTAGGACAAGGACAACGCGGAGCTCACAGGAAGGCCCCTGTGGGACCCATGCCCCAGGCCACGGGGGGCTGGGCTGCACCGAGGGAGCTCACTCCTTCAGGGACGCCCACCTGCCCAACATCCATGTCCCCTAAACTTCACAGAGCACTCACCTCCGGGCCGGTGCCCCAGCTGCTGTTGGAAGAGCGGGGCCATCCTGGAGCGTCCTTCCTGCCGATGGCCTGCCTCCCTTAGTGAGGCTGGGCCTCAGCTCCTCTCCCCACCTCCGCCACAGCAGAGGAAAGGGACCAGGCAAGGCCTGCAACACCTAGGTGTGTCCGCCAGAGACGTACGATGGGTCAGGAGCTGCTCTCCTACGAATTCCATCCCGGCCCCCGGGAGCCCACCTGTCACCCTGCACATCACAAGCAGAGGAAGAGCCCAGGGGACAGGGCCTGAGAGAGCAAGGGACAGACAGGTCCATCCTACACCTAGAGAAGGCTCCACCACGCTGCACACGGCCTGCAGGAAGGGCTGCCGGCTCCAGGCAGGCCCAGCCTCGGTCAGACTCCCCAGGAGCTTTCTACCACCGACAGCAGAGCTATCTCCACCTGGAGTCACAGTGGCCGGATAATTGGCCAGGTAGAGGAAACTGGTGGCACTGCTGTGTCCCCTCTGCTGCAGACCCCACCTACAGGGAGTCGAGGGCCTGGGGATCCACGGCGCTGTCTTCAAAGGCCATTTAGTGGACTAAGCTGCGACTCGATCGTATGCCCAGCTCCTGCTCCCTGAGTACCAATAGGATTCCCAAGCAAGAATACTCCTGACAAGCTCAGACTCAATGCTGTAAGAAATGCAATAAAATGATGGAATTAGGAAAAAGACTAAGACAGACATGACCCTGAATTGAAAATAATTACGATTTGGAAAAAATCCTGCATAAAATTCAGCACACATTCTGGTCCAGCTGACCTGGGGGGAAGGGTGCTTCTTAGAAGGTGGTCCTTGTCAACAAGGGGGTTGCCAGCGCAGGCACGTCACGCTGCGGAGGACTGAGCTGCCCTGGATGCTCAGGACCACGTGGGGTCTCTGGGAAGCACTTAGCCCCCCTGCTTAGCCCAGTGTTCTAGCCAACTTGCTCACTGCTGGGACCAAAAGCCCGACAAGACAACGCAGAGGAGGGAAGGTCTGTTGGCGCTACGTCTCAGAGATCTCAGTCTGCAGTGGCCAGCTCTGTCCCTCTGGGTCAGAGGGAGGCAGAACACTGTGACAGAGGTCCTGGAGGGGGAAGGCAATCTGGAGGTAGAGAGGACAAAACTGACACCCTAAAGACACACTCCCATTGACCCCCTGCTCCAGCTACGACCCACCTGCCTACTGTTCACCCACCTGGATGGATCAACACGCTGATCAGGTTAAAGTTCCCACAACCTGATCATTTCACCTCTGAATTTTCTTGCATTTTCTTCCACATGAGCTTTTAGGGGACGCCTCACATAGAAAGCATAATACCGAGTCCGGTTAACCACACCATCTGAGCAGTTAGGGCAGCAACGTAAGCTGTTCTGGTGTCTGACCCTTCAATCTGCTTGCTTGGGTCTCAGAGCAGAAGGACTTCCGGTGCACAGGGCAAGCACCCACCCGGAGAGAAATGAGTGGCTCCCGGTTCAAAGTCAGCAAGGGGCCAAGGTCCTCTGGGCCCCGTGACCTGAGCTCTGGTGCCCACCCTGGTGGGAGAACGTCCCCCCCTGCTGGGTTGATTTCCTGAGCTCCACGGTACGGCTCATCTGGCTCCAGCCTCCCTTAATTCTGTTTGTTTCTGCCTCAAAAAAGATCTTTGCTCTTCATCTACTTCCAAGTCACACGCTGTGAGGCCTGGGATGATAAGGGGGTCAGGTGTATGGCTCGTCATTGGAGATGACAGAGCTGGGCATGTGCGCCCCACGTCTACTCCAAATCCCACCTGAGCATCAATGTGAAGTCCAGGGCGGGCACCCGGCTCCACACTCGCAAGCCACCAGCCTCTCCTGGTTTGTTCTCTGACGACCCCTGACTCTACATAGCAGTGAGCTGGGCCAAGCTGTGCAGCCTGAGCAGGGGATTCCAACTGCTCAGGTCAAGAAGAAGCTCATCCGGCACAGAAACTCCACACTTCCACCCCAGACAGGCCCAGCTAAACCCAGGTACGCGCTGCTCCCGGGCCTGGGGGGTGGGTGCTCAAACCACCGGAAAGCTCCGCTTCAGCCAGCTCCTCCTGGCCACTCCCCAGTGCAGGCCAGTCCCTGAGGACAGCACCTACTCTGTGCTCTGCTCCACCGGCTGCCTGATCCGCAGGGGCCTGCAGCATCAAGGGTGAGGCCAGCCTGTTCCTCACCACCTGTGCCCACGTGGGCAGCAGGAGGTGCAGGTAGCAGTCTGAAGTTGGATCTCCTCTCCTCCAACCAGCCTTGCTGAGTGTGAGAATCTGGAGGCAGAGATGGAGCCCACCATGGGCAGGAAGAGAAAGAGGGGGGTGTCGGAGGAGTCTGCTGTCTCAGTCTGCTTCTGCTGTGGTAACAAAAAGCCTGAGACGGAGGAACTTATAGGGCACGGAGTGGTATTTGGCTGTGGTTCTGGAGAAGGAAAGCCCACAGCAAGGCCCTGGAATCTTCTTGGCTCCTTGCTACATCAGCACGTGGAGGAGACAGCGCAAGCTTCCAGAGAGAGCTGGCTCTTACAGCAAAGCCCAATCCATGAGTGGATCAACCCTTCCCCCTTCCACCCCCAGGGGCCCACCCAAGTACCATCAGTGTGCGCCTGCAGGAAGAAGTTTCTAGGGCGTGCATTCACACCAGGGATCTGTAGGTCACCTTCAAATTTTTAGAGTAACTGTTCCTTGGGCAGCTGAGCAAAGCCTGGGGCACCGGGTGGTACGTGCTCGCGCTGCCCCGAGTTGGCCCAGCTGGAATCGCGGCTGAACTGAAAAGCAGGCGACTGGAGACAGAATTCCCCGTCGCTGCTGCAGGTTCCGCTGGGAAGCTCCCGGACCCTTTCCCTCAGGAGGCCGCTTGCCCAGCCCAGGCCATTGTCCATCTGTCCCCATGTCACCTCTCAAACCCAGTGTCCCTGCGGCCTCCTGCTAGGACACCAAAGGCAACAGGAGGAGGCCGAGAATTGCTGCCTTCTCTGATCTTTATCAATGGGCCCAAACCCAATTCAAAGGAGGAAGGAAGAGAAGGAGCCAGGCCCAGCCCAGAGGCCTGTGGTTCTCCCAAGAGCCCTGAGATGGAGTCCTCCTGGGTCTGGCCGGTGGCTTCAGAGCAGGACAGTCGAAACGCCTTCTTCCTGGATCCGGAGGACAAGTCACTTGGCACAACCCGCCTGATGACCCACGTGCACCAGCATCTGCAGCTCACACCCCAGACGGGCGTGTGGCCGCGGTCCCGTGACCACAGAGCACATGCTCCTCGGCATGAACCACCCTGGGCAGGCAGAGGCCTGGGCATCCTGGTGTGGAGGGGAGCTCGGGTCTGGAAAGGCACAGAAGAAGACATGGCACCTGGTTCTAGAGGAGGAGAGCAGGTAGCCCGAGGCAAGACATGATGAATTGGCAAGTGGATCACTCAGACAGTAACCACAGGAGGTCAGGGGGAATGATGGCTGCAGTCCAGGCTGATCCAGGAAGGTTCCATCATCCTGCAGTTAGAGCTCCAGGGACAGGACAGGGACAGAGTGAATGATGCCCCTCCCTGGAAGGAGACGGGAGGGAAAGGCGGGAGCAGAGGGCGGCCTCGTGTCCTTGCCCTGGTCAGGCAGAGCTCATGTTCTGAGCCCATCCTGGAGGCGTGGGGAACAGGAGGAGCCTCGGGCCAGCACCGCGGGGCTCAGCCCGGGGGGAGGCGTTGGTTGGACGGGATCCCACGCTGGGCAGTGGGAAGGGGCTGCCCTTGTTGGAGGACGGCACTCGTGAGAGGAAGAAAGCCTGGACTTGCGCTCTGAGGAGCGAGCAGCACGGGACCTTCCCACGGCTGTGGCCATCTGAAAGCTGGACAAGATCCAAAGCCAGTGTTCACAGGAACCAGGCATCAGAAAGCCACGGCGTTCCAGAGGAAGGGTCACCTGCGCCGTGAACGTGACCTTCACCCTGCTCTCCTCCTGGGGACAAGGCAGCGCATGTTGGTCCTGCTGAGCCAACAAGGTGGAGACTGTAGCCTGGCACCACCACGGGGGCCGGTGGCACTCAGAGGAGGAGCCCTGGGAGGAAGGAGCCGTGGCAGGGCAGAGAGGCCATGTGGGGCTCCCCAGGATCCTGGCCAGTGGCAGGGCTGTGTTCACACAGGACCAGGCTCCAGAGACCCCAGCGGAGAGTGGCTCAGAGCAGAGCCCCGCTGGACGTCTCAGGCATTGCAGGAGGCCTCACCAGGCTGTGCCTGCCCCTCTGCACGTCCAGCTCAGACACCAGGAAAGGTACACACTGGGAGTGAGCCGTGACCCAGGGTGACAGCCAGCCTGGGACTGTCCCCTCAGCTAACCTAGAACCTAGCTTTGAGAGGAACAAGGAGGAGGCCTATAAACCCGTCAGCACAGAGAACCAGGCCCAACGTCTGTCAAGGAACGCAGCTCAGCGCAGATTCCCCACAAGGTCCCTTAGAGACTCCACGTCAGACTGCTGAGCAGAATTGCCAGTCGTGTGTAAAACAGGAACCCTTTACCCATGATAGAAAGGACATTGAGTAAGAGCAGTACGGCCCGACGCTGGCAATGGAATCAGCAGAGTTTGAATAAGCTAGATAAATGTTGTGGAAGAGTGAGCAGATCGGGAATCTCATCAAGCAATGAGAATAAATAATGAAAATTCTGGAACAGAAAACCACAGAGTCTGAAACGTTTACCAAAATCTTATTGGATGAATTTCACAGAAGATTGAAGATGACAGAAGAAAGGGATCAGGGGACTTTCAAAGAGACGGAGGTGCCCAATGCGAAGATCAGGGAAAGGTGAATTTATAAGATACAGAGCCCCCGGGGCCTGAGGGGTGACTTCAGCTGATCTGACCTTCATGCACCGGGAGTCCCAGAAGGAAAGGAAGAAAGAGAATGGGACGAGAACTAGCGGGAGACACGATGACCCAGTTGTTCCCAGCCTGGAGGGAGAACATTCACTGACAGATCCAAGAACCAGAGCAAGACCCAAAGTCGAACATGCCCAGGACATCTGGGTGACGCTGCTGCTGAAAACCAGAACTAAAGAAAAAAATCTTAAAGGCCACAAAATCTTAAAAGCACATTAAATACAGGAAGCAACGATATAAATAATGACGGAAGGAAAACAACGGAAGGACAGTTTAAAGGCACTCAAAGAAAGGGCGCAGCATTAGATAACCAGAAAGAGTGTCTCTCAAAAGTGAGAGAGAAATAAAAGTCCGAGAATAGTAGGTCCCTCTGAACCTCCCGTCCCCAGGACCCACTGAAGAGCAGGACTCGGGCTGACGTGGCCAGGTAGAAACACTGGCCATGCGGATGGAGGTGCCAGGCACAGACGATGGCACGTAGGTGGCCAGACATTTTTAACTATAGCTTATTCCTCCATTAAGCCTATGAGAATGAGAACTATTGTGAAGAAATGTAGTTTTAACACGGGTAGAAGTGAGTCACGGGACACGGCAGCGGGAAGGCGAGGTGGGCAAAAAGAATCAGGCCTTGGTCGCGTTTCTACATTTGTGATCAGTGGAGTGGCGCAGATCCAGGCAGACGGTCGTGAGTAAGAGACCCGTATTGCAATCTGAGAGCAGCTTCTAAAAACAGCGAAACTCTAAAATAAGTCATGAGACAGAAGGTAAGAACCCTACTACATTTTTATACGATTTTTGTGACCAGTATGGAGCCTGTTCCCCCACACCTGTTCCCTGCTCGGTTGTGGTTGGATTTCCACTGGTTGGGAGGCGGATGGAGGTCAGGCTGCACCTGTCAACCTCCCTGCAGCTGCAGGGGACCTGCTAAATGAGGTCTCGACAGTGGAGTGACTGCAGAAGAGGTAGCCGTGCGACATCTGTGCTCCTGCTTTTCAAGGGAACCGCAGCCCGAGGCCACGCTGCACAAGACAGCCATCGTTTCAACCTGGACCACGGGAGGAAGCGGGGAGAAAATAAACCTTTATCTTGCGTAAGTCACTGTCATTTTGTGTCCTTGTTACATGTAGCCAAATGAAAGCTCCAACCAGGACCGTTGCTACCTGTCTCGTGTCGGCCTTGGATGTAGCTGCACAGACGCTGGAATCCACCCAGGGCTGACAGACCACCCGACAAGCCAGGCATGGCCTTAGGCTCTGGAGCACCGTGGGCAGGGCAAGAGCTGACCGTCCCACAGGATGCACAGTCCCAGAGTGTCCCCCTCTGATCCAGATGGAAGGTTGCAAATTTAATTTTATAAATCACTTCCATTTAAAATAGCTTGGGAAATCATGAAAACGGTGGAGAATAAATTTAACAGAAGAGCTCAGCGGAGATAGCCATGAAATAGAAGCCTCGACATTGTTAAGATATTAAGTCTCTCAAAATTGATCTAGAGATTCAATTTAATCACAGTCTAAATTCTAGCAGGCATTTATGTAAGTCTTGATGGGTGGAATCTAAAATTTATATAAAATGCAAAGCCCCTAAAATAGCCAAAGTCACAATGAGGAGAAAGAATAGAATCCGAGGACCTAGAATACCTGATTCTAAGGCAGCACAGGGCAGGTGGAGAGTCCCCAGTGCAAACCCCAGAAGACGCAAGCTCCAGAATCTGGAACCTGCCTACTTACCTGTGAGAGTTGACACGATGTCACAGTGGAAAACCCCACACCGTGAAACCGTTTAGTGCACAAAATTATTTACAATGCTGTATAACATTTTCTTCAGTCAATCGTCTGAAACAATTTCATGTTTAGAGGGGTTCCACCCCCAAGATAGCTGATGATATATATGCAGATATTGCAAAACCTGAAAAGGATCTCAAATCTGAAACACTTCTCGTCTCAGCTAAGGATGACTTAAGCCTGAATCATCTTAAGAGAGGCTCACAGACTTCTTGAACAAGATGCGGACCCCTCAACTAGACTCACACACGAGGGTCCATTGAAGTTTTTCAAAGGTACCAATCAGATGTTCACGCTGCAAAATATGAGCCTCGATGATCTCCACTTCATGCACCTTACAATGAAATGTTAATAAAATAGGTACTTGTCACTCCGTTTTTCTGTATGCTTAACAAAACACTGTTGAAATCCTGAGAACTGTTTGCTAATCTTGTTCCCAGAATGTGCTGTCCCCAACTGCCAAACTGCAGAATGCACTCCCTCACTCCGTTGTAGGCAAACTGCCCACTCGCCCTGACCCGTCAATGAACTTCCATCCCTGCCCTCTCCAAGGAAAGTATATAAGCTCTGCTTAAGCTGTTCTCGGGGCTCTCTCTCTTTGCTCTAGTGAGCTCTGAGCCCCAGCATGCTGGACCCCCAATAAACCCTTTGCTGTTGCATGAGACAGTCTCTTGGTGGTCTCTTCCTCCGACGTTTCGCCGGTCCCTTACAACACAAAGTTTAATTTGAGGTGGAAGATAGGCTTAAATAGAAAACTTACACCATGCAGCCTCGAGGAGAAAAAGTGTAGAATATCTAGTGACCTGGGGGTAGGTGACATGTTCCTAGGCAGGACATATGGGAAAAAACATCAAAAAGACAAGTTTCAGTATTGGAAATTTCCACTCATGAAAAGACTTGAATTCCCACAAGAGTAGTAGGAGTTCAATAGTAAAGTGGGAAAAAATAAATAAAATCAAACCTCACCCCATTAAAAAGAGAAAAATCTCTGAACGCACCGATGGAGGTGAGCGAGAGATCAGTAAACACACCAAGAGGGCTGGACGTCGAGAGGCCTCCGGCCAGTGTCCTCCCATGTCACACCAGCAGTGAGGTCGAACCCCTGCCTCTGAACCGCTGCAGCTGGGACGACCAGCCGCCTCGGCCGTGCACAGGGCTGAGGAGCAACAGAAACGCCTCCTTGTGAACTCGGGGAGCAGCTGCTCGGGGAGTGGCCTGGAACCTTCTCTTAAAGGGCCACAAGCACTGGACGCTCCACTCCTGCACTTATGCTCGTGAGAGATG
This sequence comes from Ictidomys tridecemlineatus, assembly GCF_052094955.1. Lineage (NCBI taxonomy): Eukaryota > Metazoa > Chordata > Mammalia > Rodentia > Sciuridae > Ictidomys > Ictidomys tridecemlineatus. The sequence continues at coordinate 2,691,739 of NC_135487.1, forward strand.
GAGAGTCTGGGTGTGAGCGTTCATGGCAGTTTATTAACAAGAGTCAAGACCTGGAGAGAGGTTCATCACCTGAAAAACAGCTGAAGGACGGTCGGCGTGTTCATGCGAAAACCATTCCTCCAAAGTGAGAAGGAACGGGCACTCGTGTGCTGCCACGTGGAGAGATCTCAAAAAAAAAGTGAGCCAAGAGAAAGAAGCCTGCACAGAAGCCCGAGTGTCGTATTGCTGCATCTGGGTGCTCTAGAACAGGCAACTGTGCTTCATCACGAAACAGCAGGGGATGGGCAGGCCTGACCACAAGGGGCACCCAGGGCCTCCCCCGCGATGATGGGGCCTGGTCACCCACCCAGGTCGGGGCACTGTGGAAGCTCATCAGATGAGACACTTCAGATTGCTGCATTTCCTTTCCCTAGCATTTAAAGAGTATTTTTTTTTTATTTCTGGAACTTTCTTATTCATTTAGGATTCATTTCCAAACGTGAGGAGATATCACTTCACCCCTGGGGATGTTATCACACAGAGAAACTGGAAGGCCTTGTCCATCACTAGGAGATTCGCAGTGGTCCAGGGCCGTGGAAAACAGCATGGCAGTCCTGCACAGAACTGAAAACAGGGTCACCATGGGTCCAATAATCCCACTGCCAGGATATTCCCAAAAGAATTGAAATTGGCATCCAGAAGAGACATTTGCTCCTGGGCTCACGGCAGCGCTCTTCACAGTAGGCAAGATGGGTGAATAAAGGAAACGCTACAGTGGAATACTACTCAGCCTTAAAAAAGAAGGCTACATCATGCATGAAACTGGGGACAGCAGGCTAAGTGAAGTAAGTCACTCCCAGAGGGACAAAAATGATTCCCCTGGCACAGAAACCAGTCAAACGCAGAAAAACAAGGAGAATCCCCTTAGTCCAGCTTTTCCTCTATGAGGCCTTCATGGGCATGGGTGATACAGGCCACACTGGGAAGGGCCGTCTGTCTGACTCAGTCCCAGTTCAAATACCAATCTCACCAAAACCCTGACAGAGGCACCAGAGGTCACGTGTCAGCAGGCCTGGGGCAGCACACGCTCAGGTCTGTCTTGCAGCGCTCCCACACCTGGGCCCACCTGCCCTCTGTGCCCAGGCCCCGCAGGCATTCTGCTCCTGCTCCTCCGTGCCCAGCTCTTCTCTGCCTGGACGTCCACTGAGTCTCCCCCTCATGGAGGGAAGTTCACCTCCGTGGAGGTCCAACTCAGAGCCCACATCTTTACATCGTCAGCCCCAGCCGCTCCCTGAGACCTGGATCTGTGTATCCCGGAGGTCTGCCGCCTCTGCGGCCCTCTCCCGTGGCCTTTCCGTGTCCCCCAGCCCTCGGCCTCCCAGCTGTTCCCCACGACATGAAGTGGCTTGCTCCGGTCAGTCAGACCTGAGATCTGGTGCGTGCTCTGTGACCAGGCCAAACAGACCTGACCTGAGTCCCCGACCCCTCTGGGGACAGTGACCCCCTCCGAGCCACCTCCCCCTCCACCCCTCCTCTGGCGGCAGCAGCCCCCAGCTTCCCTAACTAGGCGTCCTCCCAGCTCATGCGTGGTCTGTCTTGGCCAGCGGCAGACCTTCCACCCCAGAGGACCACGGGCCCATCTGTCCCCCGTCCTCCAGACCTCTGCCCACTCCAGGGGAATCCCGGCCCCTTGCCGTGGCCTAAAGGCCTCCTGGGCCTGTCCCCCCTCCAGCTGGCCCTGCTCCACACTCCTGGCTGCCTGCAATGCTGCCCGGCCTGGTCACAGCTCTCCTGCTTCGTGAATTCAAGCGGCCAGCTCCCTGAGGCTGGCCTCCTTCTTTCCTCGGCGTTAACTTGTACAGAACACTGCACTGACCCGAGTCCTCCCGGAGGCAGACCCGGGCAGGGGGAACGGGCAGGAAGCAGGCGCAGGCCTGTGTGGCGTGTCCAGCAGGTGAAACACGGGCGTGAACGTTTATCCTGAATGTCACTCGTGTCCAAGTCCCCTCAGGGCCTCAGCCTCCCACCTTGGCTCCCCCCACTCGCAGAGACCAGGAAGTGGTGGGCGGGGCCGAGCCAGAGCCCACTCCTCAGCTCCAGGCTGCTGAGGCCCCCCACCAGCAGGTCCCCACAGCGGGAGGCTGGGAAGCTCAGGTTGGGCGGCTGCTGGTCTGGGATGCTCACGCTTGGCTCAGTGGCCCCTTTTCCTTGGGAAGTGCAAAGACGTGCCACTGAACGGGGTGACTGGGACTGGCCTTGGGACCTGAAATCAGAGCCGCCCGGAAGGTGGCTGGGATCCCTCATCGTTGTTAATAACAAGTCGCAGGAAGTGAAGTCAGGTGCCCCGTGCACTGCAGTCACCACGTCCCCCTGCTCGCTCATGCCATCACTTCCACAGCTGAATCCTCCTGTAACCACATTTCAAAAATCAGAGAAGCTAAATTAGGTTGAAGGCCACCCTTGCTCATAAGTACAGAGTTCACCCTGCTCTCGGGCAGGTGGCTCTTGGTCACCTTTACGGCACTCTGCCTGCAGGGCTTGGTGGGGCCACCACTCCCGGGTTTCTCCTCCCAGTGCCCAGATTTCGACCAAATTGGAAGAAGCTCACGGATTCCGAGGTTGACTCCCAGCTCGCAGCACCAACCCTGTGCGTCTCTTGGGAACCCTTAAGTCAATGCTGACCAAGAACAAAGAGCCGGGACCCTGAGGACCCTCCGCCAGGCCCAGAGCCCAGGCTCCAGGGTGACGGGCGGCTTCCCCTTGGGCACACAGGCCTGCCCCTCCGGCGCTCTCGGGGCTCTGGGCAAGTCTGGCGCACCAAAGGCTGGAGGCAGCCCTTTGAGTCTTGTAATAGCTTCGCAGGGACCGAATTTCTTTTTTCATTATTACTCGAGGGAAAACCCACATTGGGATTTTGGATTATCTTACTTTTACACAGACCTTCCATAGGGAAAAAGAGGAAAAAAGACAGCACCTCACACACATCTGTGGCTGTCATAAGGAGATGCTTAAAGATAGTGTCACACAGAGAGTGTAAAAATAAATGACGGGGGCCCACAAGCGGAGCCTCAGACAGCAGCACCATCTGCTTTAAGTAACATTTATTTTCCTGAAAAAAAAAATCTGTTCCCAAACTGAATAATGCCCGTGTAGTCTAAATATTTGCTTCCCACGAGCATCCTGGGAATATAGGAAACGTCCCGAGAATCCTGAAGCCATCGGATCCGGGATGGAGAGAAGCCGCCGCGGGCGGGGAGCACCCGATGGCAGTGGAGATGCGAGGACATGATTATTTATGGCCTCTCAGCTCTGACAGTGGGGGACGCTGCAGAGTCAACGGCATCTGTTGGCGTAGCGGGAGAGTCTGCAGCCCCACGGTCAGGACGGAATCGCGTTGGTCCTGGACCCCTGGGTGCAGGCGCCAAGTCACAGTGGGGAGAAAATGGCCCGCGGCTCTCCACGGCCGATTGACTCAGCGCGAGTTAAACACGCGGACAGACGGTCCAGGGCCGAGCGCGTTGACTCCGGCTGCTTGTGGGCTCCGTTCCCACACTCTGACTCAGAAGGTCAGGTTCTGCCGGGTGACTGAGCCTGGTTCTGGAGGGAGCTTGTTGGTGGCGTGGACAGCGCAGCTTCCGAGAGCACATTCCCGGCTCTGGATTGCATGGGCTGTGGTGCTTTGGACAAGTTGCGGACCCTCTCTGGGCCTCAGTTTCCCCATCTGCATGATGCCTTCCCACCTGAGAGGGGGGTACTTACCACCCCAGGTGCCAGTGCCCAGGCTGTCGGGACATGTGCTCTGGCTCTGCTGCCCTGGCTGACATGGGAGCTCTGGTGGGAACAGGGGATGTACTGAGACATTTTTTCCAGCACCCTAATAATTTCATTGACACGTGATGAGGGACACTGCATGGAGACAGGGCTCTGTACCTCGTGGCTGGTGCCTTTGAACTTGGTCCTGCAGGGTCAAGGGTCTCTTTGCTTATTTTGTTCTTTGATATTTCAAATCATCCATGAGCAGCGGCACCCTGAACACCTCATCTTAAACATCCTAATGGTGGCTTCTCTCCTTTGAGTTCCGAGGACGTGGTGGTGGCACTAAGCAAGCTGATCATCCACAGGTGCCATGTGCCCAGCCTGACCACTCGAGGTGACTCTAAAAGCTGGTTCTATAAATATCGGCGTCATGTTCTCAGGCCCCCAGACAGGCCAAGCACGACGTGGACGCACAGGAGAGGGTGCCCGGCGGCAGCGTCAGGTGGGGCCAGCGGGGGACCTGGGGCTGCAGCAATGCCCAGGAAGGGGGCACCAGGGCGGAGGAGCCGGCCTCCTGCACGCACAGGTGACCCCTGGATTTCTCGTGACCTTCCAGGAACAGGGTGCTCCTCTCTGACTGGGCCAGAGAGAGAAGCAGGGAGAGGAGGCTCCTCCCACCTGCCCCTGACTCGGGGAAGCTGGTGGAGGTGGCAGCACTCAGAGATGATGCCCGGGGGCTGGGGACGTGGCTCAAGCGGTAGCGCGCTTGCCTGGCATGCGTGCGGCCAGGCTTCGATCCTTAGCACCACATACCAACAAAGATGTTGTGTCCGCCGAGAACTAAAAATAAATATTAAAAAACTATAAATATTAAAAAAAAAAAAGAGAGAGAGATGATGCCCGGCACAGACCCACCTGATGGCGGAGAGCGCCGAGGAAGCCGTGCGCACAAGTCCTCGCTTCTGACGACTGGAGCGGGCCGGTGACAATGCCCGGGGCTGTACCCAGACCCCTCCAAGGAAACACGAGGGGAGACACGAGGGAGGGGACTGTGCTGGACACGGCGGAGGCCGGAGGTGGAGAGCTGGCAAGCGAGGAGGGCAGGGCAGGGCCCAGTGTGCTCCTGCACGACAGGGAGGGACCCTCCCGCTGCCCCCTGGCTCCTCCCCCAGGCGCCATCTGATGGGGGTCAGTGTGTGAGTTCAGTAACAGGATCGTAGGCTTTGAAGTCGGGCAGACACGGGGTTCAATGACCCAGCTCAGCCGCTGACCAGCTGCGTGACCAGCTGTGTGGCTCCGGGAAGCAGACTTACCTTCTCTGATCCGACATGGCCTTCCTACTGCTTACTTGAGGATGCAGTGAGATGAAGTGCTCATTCTCCACCAGGCTCCATACCCGCTGGTCCGCGACGGAGGCTGTCTTCTCTCCCGCCCCCTCCTCCCTTTCACTGCCATTATCTGGAATAAGGAGCCCATAAGATGAAGCCGCTGAGCCCTTGATCACATTTCAAGCTGGGTCCGCTGTCACAAATGGACAAACTGGCGGCCTGTGGCTTCTGGGAGGAGGTTCCTTGCTGCTCTCAACCTCTGGATGCGACGCCTTGGCTCATCGTCTGGTGTGAACTTTGTGACGCCCCGTGACAGGCCAGCCTCAGGGCACGGCTGGTGGAATCACAGAGGTCCATGGCTGGCAGGGAGCCCCGTCTTCCCGCCTGACGCTGGGACCCCTAACCTGCTCTGTCCAGGAGGTCCACCCCAACTCTGCTCTGTCCAGGAGGTCCACCCCAACTCTGCTCTGTCCAGGAGGCCCACCCTAACTCTGCTCTGTCCAGGAGGCCCACCCCAACTCTGCTCTGTCCAGGAGGTCCACCCTAACTCTGCTCTGTCCAGGAGGTCCACCCCTAACTGTGCTCTGTCCAGGAGGTCCACCCTAACTCTGCTCTGTCCAGGAGGTCCACCCTAACTCTGCTCTGTCCAGGAGGCCCACCCTAACTCTGCTCTGTCCAGGAGGTCCACCCTAACTCTGCTCTGTCCAGGAGGTCCACCCTAACTCTGCTCTGTCCAGGAGGTCCACCCTAACTCTGCTCTGTCCAGGAAGTCCACCCTAACTCTGTTCTGTCCAGGAGGTCCACCCTAACTCTGCTCTGTCCAGGAGGTCCACCCTAACTCTGCTCTGTCCAGGAGGTCCACCCTAACTCTGCTCTGTCCAGGAAGTCCACCCTAACTCTGCTCTGTCCAGGAGGTCCACCCTAACTCTGCTCTGTCCAGGAGGTCCACCCTAACTCTGCTCTGTCCAGGAGGTCCACCCTAACTCTGCTCTGTCCAGGAGGCCCACCCTAACTCTGCTCTGTCCAGGAGGTCCACCCCTAACCCTGCTCTGTCCAGGAGGCCCACCCTAACTCTGCTCTGTCCAGGAGGTCCACCCTAACTCTGCTCTGTCCAGGAGGTCCACCCTAACTCTGCTCTGTCCAGGAGGTCCACCCTAACTCTGCTCTGTCCAGGAGGTCCACCCTAACTCTGCTCTGTCCAGGAGGCCCACCCTAACTCTGCTCTGTCCAGGAGGTCCACCCCTACCCCTGCTCTGTCCAGGAGGCCCACCCTAACTCTGCTCTGTCCAGGAAGTCCACCCTAACTCTGCTCTGTCCAGGAGGTGCACCCCTAACCCTGCTCTGTCCAGGAGGTCCACCCTAACTCTGCTCTGTCCAGGAGGTCCACCCTAACTCTGCTCTGTCCAGGAGGTCCACCCTAACTCTGCTCTGTCCAGGAGGCCCACCCTAACTCTGCTCTGTCCAGGAGGTCCACCCCTAACTCTGCTCTGTCCAGGAGGCCCACCCCTAACCTGCTCTGTCCAGGAGGTCCACCCCTAACTCTGCTCTGTCCAGGAGGTCCACCCTAACTCTGCTCTGTCCAGGAGGTCCACCCTAACTCTGCTCTGTCCAGGAGGTCCAGCCGCCCTACTCCAGAGCCGGGAAAGCAAGGCCACGGCAAGTCAGGAGAGCACCAAAGACGGTCAACCCGAGCCTGGGCCGCGGGCTCCCTCAGCTTCCAGAGCCTTCAAAAAACCTGGTGAAATACGCACGAGACGACATTCACATTTCAGTCCAGCAGTGCTGCCCACCTTCAGTGCATGACCACTGCCCCTGTGTGGTTCTAGGACACGTCCATCACCTTTGAAAGAACCCTGTCCCATTGGCCATCGCGCCCGAGGCTCCCCAGCCCCTGGTGGCCCCCATCGGCTCTCTGTCTCAGAGCTGATGCCCTGTGTCCACCCGGAGGGACGCCCAGGGCTGGTACAACACTCCTGCTGGGCATGTCTGTGGGGGTTTCCAGGAGAGGGGGCACCTTGATGGACGGGCGCAGAGAAGAGGACCCACCCTGTCCGAGGTGGGTGACGTGCTCCCATCCACAGAGAGCCCTGGTGGAACCCAAAGGAGTAGGAAGGGGAATTCTGTCCCCCTGGGCCACCCTCAGACCCGAGGCTCCTGGGTCCTGGACCTCTGGACTCCGGGACTTAAGTCACACCTCTGCCCCTCCCCTCGCCCTGGCCCTCCGGTGATGCCCCGGCGTCCCTCCTCCTCTGGCCGGCAGACAGCGGACGGCCCGTGACCCGCTCTCCGCTCTGTGCGTCTGCTGGTGCCGGGGCTCCTTTGCCCAGGAGGACCCAGACACCGACGCGGTGGCTTTGCCGATTCTGGGTGTTCTGCTAGACAGGGTTCTGCTGCAGGTTCTTCCTCGAATCTTGGGCCCAGAGGGAGTCCGCTGCACGACAGGTTGGCCGTCCCTGATGCTCAGGGTTGGGGCGAAACTTCGGTGAGAGGCTGCAGCACAGCACGTGGCCGGTGGAGGGGTGTCACCCCTGCTGCACCACCCTGTCACCGCTGTGCTGAGTGCCACTGCCCTTGCAATGGAGGGGACGCAGGGAGGAAGACGGCACGTGTCATCCCTTCCAAGGCCACACGACCACCTGAGGCTGACCGCCAGGCCGCAGTTTTAACCTCAGTCCTGGAGCTTTGGGCTCTGAATCCTTGTGGTCCCCTGTCCCCTGGCCAGGGCCTCCCAAGAAGCACAGGCCAAGGCAGTGCAGGTGGAGAGAAATGGCAGGCCGAGGCCTGGGGGGGACGGGCCCGTCCTGCCCTCTGCCGCGCCTGGAGCCTAGCCCACACTCCTGCTTGGCTCTCAGGCCCCACATTCTGCTCTGCAGACACTTTAGCTGGACAGAAGGATCGTGCAGGTTACGAGAAGGCAGGCAGAGCCGCACAGCCATCCCGGGGAAGCGCCAGCCCTGGGAACAGTCTTTCTATGTCATAGAATCAGCGATTTGTATCATCTTAAAATAACTACAAAGCCTCGGCTGGAACCCCACTGTGGAGGCCTCTGAGCATTTGCAAACAAGAGCTCATTATGCAGCATCCTTTATCTGCCGTCTCCGGATCAAACGGCCCAGGCGGGTTGGTACCTGCAGCCCACACCTGGGACGCCTTTCTCTCCTCCAGGCCTGACGGGGGGGCGGGGGGCCAGCGCCCAGCAAGTCTCAGAGGCTGGTGTGTCGCCACCGCTCAGTGGGCTCCGATCCGCAGCAGAAGCAAGCTTACACAAGGTCCACCTCTGGTCACAGTGGACAGAGGCCTGGTGGTGGACAGCACAGTGGCCACGTGGACCCTGCAATGCCGAGAGCTATTTGTGACAGTTTCCCAGACGCCTCCAGGCGGGAGAGCCAGATGTCCCTGGAAACAAAGATTCCGCTTTTATGCAACCCTTTTTCCTGGTATGAAGGTCCATCCTGACGCAAGGGGGAACGTTCACGCCCCTGCCCAGAGCTGGACTGCTCCCTCCAGAACAGCCGGGTGGCCACAGCACAGCTTCCTGAGGACGGGGGAGGCCTCGAGGTGCAGGGCAGCCACTACAGGAAGAGATGGACAGGCGGGGGCGGGGGGCGTTCAGCGCTGGGCTTGCGGGTCGGAGGACACTCTGACCCCCTTGGATCAGGGTAGCCAGACGGGAGGGCGGCTGCCCTGCCGGTGAGATGGGTCCCGAGGCGGCTGTGCACCAAGGTCTCCTCCTTCTCCTGGCTTCACGGTTGGTCGTGGGTAAATGGCTTTTCCTCTCTGAATCCCGATTTCCTCATCTACAAAACGGCTATATTGATTCATGTTATGGATTTCTTTGAATGTTAAGTTACATTTTGATGCAAAGCACATACCGAAGGCCGGGAACTGGGAGAAGACATCACCAGAGCTGGGTTTGGGTGGGGTGCCTCCAGAAGTGGTGTCCGTCAGCTTTTCGTGACTGTGACCAAAATAAGAACCACTTACAGGAGGGAAAGCTGACTTGAGCTCACAGTCTCAGAGGCTCAGTCCCTGGTCTGCCTTGCTCAGGGAGGTGGAGCGTCCTGGTGGAAGGGCGTGGTGGAGCCAAGCTGCTCACCTGGCAGCCAGGAAGTGGAGGGAAAGGGGACATGATATTATCCCTAAGTGCAGGGCCCTGTGACCCACCTCCTCTGGCCACCTCCTCCTGCCCAGGTACCACTCAGCGCAGGAGAACCTTCAAATCATTATTCCATCGAGAGGATTCATCGCCAACTGGGTCACAGTCCTGAGCACTCACGCCTCCGCACAGGGCCTCCTACCTGAACCAGAACATTCCATCCCGGCCCCCAAAGCTCAGGTCCACCTCACGGTGCAAAACAGTCTCAGTCCATCTCCCGCAGTCTTAGCGGTTTCGGCATGACCAAATCGTCCACGTCCCAAGTGTCCCCCGAGACTCAGGACAAACTCTCGCCTGTGAGCCCTGTGAAAGTCAAAAGCAAGCTCCGTGTGCCCAACATCCGTGGCAGAGTGACCATTCCTGTCCCACGTGGAGACACAGAGGCACAGAAAGAAGGGGTGGGAGTAGAGCAGGGCTGAAACCCCGCTGGACAGGCGTGGTGTCCGGTAACTCCAGGTCCAGTGTCTGGGCACACGGGTGGTGAGGTGGGATCTCCTCAGGGCTTGGACAGCGCGGCCCTACGTCCCCCATGACCACCCTCAGGTCCCTCCCTTAGGCTGCCTCTACCTGACTGCAGCCCTGACAGACCCTCCACGTGCCTGGCATCTCTCAGTCCTGGGGGTCTCCCCTGCGGCTTCGACTCTTCTCACATTTTCAGGGTCACCCCCAGGGGCCGCCCACGGGGACTCAACCTGCTGCACTTGGCCTGAGCGTCTCTGAGCGTCTCCTCTGTCCAAACTGCAAGCTTTTCAAACCTTCCCTCTTTACTTTCTGCTCCTGAGACAGAAAACCTGCCTGAAACCTGCCGGGGACCCCAGGCCATTGCCCGAGGCTGTGCCTCTGCTCATTCATCAGCCGCCACCTCCAGAGCCACCCCACAGAAAGTCCCAGGACGTGGGCCACGTGGAGACAAGTTCTTTGCCAGAACAGAACACTAACGGCCTCTAGTCCAGTGAGGCCTCCACTCCAAACTGGGTCCATTTTCCCCTCTGAGACCTCACGAGCCCGTCCGTAATCTGGTTCTCCAAACCCCAACCGGAATCACCATTAACTCTGCGAACAACATTCTAAGACTCGTCCAGCCTGAATCTCCAGATGTTTCTAAACCCCTCCCACGAACCAGTTCCTACGGCTTCGGAGCCACAGGAGGTTGGTCACAGCAATGGCCTCACTTCTCAGGGACGATTTCTGTTAGCTGACTTTTCGTAACTGAGACCAAAATGCCCCCAAGAACCACTTAGAGGAGGAAAAGTTTCTGTGGAGCTCACGGTTCCAGAGGCTCAGTCCACGGCCGACCTTCATGGCTCTGGGCCCAAGGGGAGGTGGGCAGCGTGGCAGAGGGCAGGTGGCAGGAAGCTGCTCGGGGCGGGGCAGCTGGAAAGCGGAGAGGAAGAGGAGCCAAGGGGCAAGTTTAGTCCCAATGACAGCCCCCAGTGACCACCCTCCACAGCCCTGCCCTGCCCACCTGTACTGACCACCCACCGTAGCCTTCCCAGGTCCCTCCTGCCTCAGACGGATTCCTCCGCAGATTAGGTCACAGCTTCACCATCTGATCATGTCCCCTCCCAACATCCTCACGCCAACGTGGGCGCCTTCTCAGGACGCCTCACGCCCAACCACGGCACGGGAATAAACCCAGAGGACCTACTGGGGCCCCGGCTGACCTCAGGTCAGTTCTTGTGCATGTGTCGGGGCTGCTCGGTGGACACCTCTCTCCTCCTCTCTCCGGGTCAGTGCTGAAGCCCAGCCCTCCCGGCTTTAAGGACGCCTTGGCTCCTAGGTCATAAGATCGTCTGGGAGAGTGAGGGCCACACGGTAGCTAGGGACAGTTGCCCCTGTTCCCCGGTCCCTCACTGTCACGGGGTGACTGAGGACTGAGACAACGGGAGCATGCTCTGTCTTTGGGTTAATTTAGTCTTCCTTAAACCTCTACCAATAATGGCACAAGCTCCCCCATTGTGATGTCTCTGGAAGTAGCTACCCACCGTTCTTTACTTTTCTGTCACTTCATTTTGTCTCAGGTGACCTCCTGGAAAGAGCCCTTTAGCATGTGTGTGTTTTCCTTGTGCCTTAAACTGAGGTCTGACTCCTTCACGGTGACGGACGGGCCTTCTCCCCTCCCTCCTGCCCTCCCTCCCTCCCACCCTGGTGGCCTGTGCCCTTCTCGTCCCTCCCTCTTGCCTCTGCCAGGTTCACTCACCTCTTATTTCGCATCCTCTCCAGCAGTCTGCAGTCCCCACACCCCTGTTCTGGGATCTAGCGATGGCCTTTACAGTCGGCCATGTGCATCGACGGGTGCTCCTTGGCTTCCCGCCCACGGGCGGCTTCTGCCCCCTCCTCACGGGAACAGACTCCATCTGGTTCTCCCCACGTTTCCCATCTCGGCTTCCAGTGGGGCTTCTGCAAAGTGTCTCCAGGTCACCTTGGTCCTTCCCCACGGTCAGCCCCCGGTCGGCCCAGGCCATGCAGGTCCACTCTCAGCCCAACGGTGCCCTGGAGGCTGAGGCCCGGCCACAGCTTGCCGGCCCTTCCCGTCCCCTCTCGCTCTGTCTCTGGCACAGGTGTCCTTCCAGGGTCCCCACTTTGCTCCTGTGACATCCCTGCTCAAGTTTCCCTAAGGGACATCTCCAGGTGGGATCATGGTTAAATATGCACACGTGGGAGATCACTGTGTCCTCTTTTAAACGTTTTTGACTTAATATGCGATTCTAAGTCCAAATCCGTTCCTCCGTGACTTTGGAGACCGTGTTCCTATTACTTTCTAAAATTTCGTGTTGAAAACTGTGAATCTGATGCCACTCTAATACCAAGTCTGATTTTCCTTGATACATTTTTAGGATTGATTTTTTTTAAATTTGAATTTCAAAATCTACTCAGGGCTAAAATTTAAAAGCAAACACTCCCTGCCACATCTGGTGTGCAGGACCCTTGCATAGACTCTCATCTGTGGGTGCTGGTGTCCTTTCTACAGGAGGACACAGCACCCGTAGGTGACCCGGCACCCACCCCATACCTTCAGGTCTTCTCTAGGTGATCTACAGCCCCGGCCTGTAAATGCTGTGGAAAGAGTCGCTATGCACAGTGCCTGTTTAGGGACTAAGGACTCAGGGAAATGTGCACGGTCAGCACAGACACGGTTTGTTTTTTCAAATATATTTTGTGTGAGGTGGGTTAACGCCAAGGGTATGGACCTGTGGTCATGGAGGACCAGCACATTCAAAGTGTGCGTTTAAAATGCACATGAAGAAGCAGTACTTGCATAAGATGTATGCTAGAAAATAAAACGTACATTTATATCGTTTTTGCTTAGCATTTGGTGGTTTCCTGAAAGTCAGCTCTTTCCTGATATCGGACATTTCCTGGGATTGCTTTCAATCTGTTCCTTGTGCCCATTCTCCTGTCCCTTTTCTGGATCCCTCACCATCAGGCCCTTATTTTAGATTTTGGATCCATCCTCCACATCTTAATTTTCCTCTCGCCGTTCCTCCGTGTTCTCCTTCTTATGGGTTAGAAGCCTCCAGCCAGTGGCTGAGCTGCCTTCCCGCCGCCCAGCCCCCGCCACCTCCCTCTAGAAACTTCTCAGAAGCGCTCCTTGTCCACGTCCACGATCACGGCAGGAGAACTCAACCCCCCAAAGTGGCCAGTCCTCCCTAAACTGACCCAGAGAGGCCTCGCACTTCCACGCCAAGTTCTAATAAGGATCCTGGGGACTTGACAGATGGATTCCGAAGTTCATGTGGAAGCGAGAAAGGCCAGGAGCGGCAGGAGGAGGAGGGACGGAACTGAAAACGTGCGGTTCCCCAGGCTGACCAGAGACCACAGGGAGCGGGACACCAGTGTCACCAGGAAAGGGGCCGTCGGCCGGGGAGGGACTCCCCCAGGGTAGCGGGGCAGGCCGAGTTGATCTCAGACACCTTGGCAGCTGAGAGTAAGACTTTAAAATACACGAAATGAAATCATGAGAGCTGTTTCCGACTGAAAAAGGGACAGCGATCTTAAACAGAGCCCCGTTAACGACTCATTAACAATCCATCATTTTGTCTACTCTTTCATCAAAACCTTCTGCTTCTCCAAACACACTTCAAAGAAAGCTGAACCGGGAGGAAGACGCTCCCCGGGTAAGAACACAGACGCCTTCCACTGAGCGCGGAGAAGGAAGCCCTTTAAGTCGACAAGCAGCAGCAGAAATGAGCCGCAGTGAACCCACACGTGGACGGCCCCCGCTCAGTGGCCAGCAGATAATGAGCCTCGTGAGGAACCAGCAAACCTAATTAGGGGACAGGGAGAGACTGTTGCGTCCCCTGAGATTGGCGCGACTGATGCGCTGAGGGGACGGTGGCCCTGGTCCTGTTCCCCTGGTCACGCGGGCACGGTGGGGACAGGACACCCACCCCAGGTGAGAACCGCCCTGGAGAAACCACAGCCACGCGGGGTCCAGCGCAGCCCTGGTCAGCAAAACACCTGGGCACAAACCCAGTCTCACCCGCAGCCGGGTGGACACAGACCCGACAGCAGGTTCTCACCATCAGAGGCCACGCAGGCTGAGACACCAAGGGGCCGCGGCCACGGACCTGGGAAGCAGGCTTTACGGCACGACGGCCCCAGGGCGGCCACCAAGGGGGACGGCACCACAGACACTGAACCTCACACCGAAGCCCAGAAGCAGCACCGTGTGTAAGCGAGGACCCAAGGGCCACCCACTTCCATCACAATCCACAACATGAGCGGAGCGGCGCGGTGGCGAGGTGTGCCCGCGGCGTGGTCCCAACCTGCCCCGACACAGACCCGTCGTGAAGCCACCAGACCCCACCGGCAACCTCGGGGCTTCTTCAGCATCTTCTCCTTTAATGTTTTGATTTCTTTTCATTTTGGGGGGGGAGAAGGAGTGCCAGGATTGAACTTGGGACACTCGACCACTGAGCCCCATCCCAGCTCCATCTTGTATTTTACTTAGAGACAGGGTCTCACTGAGCTGCTCAGTGCCTCCCTTTTGCTGAGGCTGGCTTTGAACTCGTGATCCTCCGGCCTCAGCCTCCCTGGACACTGGGATCACAGGTGTGCACCACCGTGCCCGGCTCCTTTGTCAATGTTTTGTTGGTGCCCAGCAGTTATACCCAATATTGAGATTGGCCGTGGCGTGTTTGTACATGAGCACAGTTGGGTCAATTTCCTTCCCAGTCCCTCCCTCTCCCCGCCTCCTCTCTCCCTGGTCTACCCCTCTACCTGCTGATGCCCTCCATCTCCCTAGACTCCCTCCTTCCTGTTTCCTCCCCAGCTCTGGATGGGACAGAGGCAGACCCTAGCCTTCCCAGCCTGGCTCTGTCTGCTCAGCAGCACACCCTCCAGTTCCACCCATTGTCCTGCGAGCGACACGGTTGGGTTCTTCTTTACTGTGGCTCCGTCTCCGTGGCACACACTCACCACACTTTCTTTACCCATCATCTCCCGACGGCACCAAGGCTGGTTCCCAACTCGGCTGCTGTGACTCGTGCTGCTGAGAGCGTGGCGATGAAGCAGCTTTCCTTAGGAGGCACAGCGAGTAGGTTTCCATCCTATCAGGTCACCTAGTGATCACAATGACCTGGAAGACACAAAGCCACAAGGAAGAAAACAAAACTGCCCACAACCCTGGGCCCCTTTTCTTTTTACATAAACTCTTTCTTTTCATGTTTTAAAAATGGGCATCTGAACCAGTAGGTAAAGCATAGAGTCCTGCATGTTCTGGGGCCGCGGACACTGAGTCCCCTGACACTGAGTCCCCGAGCCGCGGGCACTGCCGGCCACATCCGTCTCTTTAGGTGAAACCCTCCCTGGAGATTTTGGCACCGTACACTGCATCATCGCTATTGACGGTCACCTGCCGGGCAGCAGTGCCCAGAGCTTTTGCTCCTCTCTCCTTGTGACCCAGGACCCGCTGATTGACACCTTGCCGTCCCCGAGGTCCCTCCTCCCTGGCCTCTGCTGACCATCCTTGATCTCAACTTCGAAGACACCAGCTTTTCAGACTTGGGTCCTGAGCGAGCTCCTGCAGTCCTGGTCCTTCTGGTGAAAGACCCTGCAAAGGGACTGTTCCGCCTGCCCGGAGCAGGACGCGCCTTCTAACCACATCAACCTGGTACCACAGCCGAGGACCGCAGGTGTGGGAGCCAGAGGCCCCGGCGTGGTCCCACCCTGTCAGCGGTCTTAGAGCAGCGCGGCTGGGCCCAAGTGACATATGCGGTCCAGCTGGAGTCCACGCCAGCACGGGCGCGTGTCCAGCTCCGTTTCTGTGAGAGCACAGCATGGTCCAAAATGTGGTCTCCAAAAACATGGGGATTTTTGAGGACAGAATTTCCACTTCAGACAAGATCTAACAAGCCCTCTAGAGAAATTATCTGGGGTCAGAGACCTAAACCTGCCAAATAAACCTCCCGTCAGAGGCTAAACGGACAAGTTTCCCCACCCCCCACCCCCCGCCCTGTTTAAACATTAAGGAACTGAATAATCCTATTTTTCCTCCAGCTTCAGACAGCGAGCATTCATAAATATTCATTTTTTGCAACTGGAAGCATTAGGCCTTGTTACTTCAAGTGGAACTAACTGAAAATTAATGATGGTTTTCAGAAAAAGCAAGATTATATACACAGAAGCAATTAAACACAAACCTATTAATTATTTAACAACTTGTTAATGAGCAGAATCCCAGCGCCCGAGTCCTGGCGGCGGCTGCCCGCCCTGCCAAGGCACCCACAGACGGGCCTTTCAAAGTTCGGCTTCGAGGAGTTTAAGAGCTGGGGGGGGGGGTTCACAGACGGCACCTTGCGGAGGAGCATCTGAGATGCCAATTACCGAGAGGCAGGAAGGAGCTGAGCGGGAATCGGAGAAAAGAAACCACCTCCGATTTTGATCCGAAACCTAAGACGCGGTCAAGTCCAATCTCGGATTCCGAGTATTTGTTGTGAGAAAACAAATGCTGGTGCCGTTTCTGCTCTGTACATATTTGTGCATGCATATTAATAACGTAAACATGAACTTGGCCCATTTTAAATCAACTGTATCCTAAGTAAACTCAGGACACAGAAGCCAACCTTCGCCCCCACCATGGAGTCTGAACTGTCTGCCTGCTGAAGGGCTCCTATTTGTTGAACTGCTCCAGGCCACAGTGTGAATGTCCCGGGTCCCAGGGTGCTGCTCTTGGCCAGGGGCAGACCTCTAAGAGGTGGGGCCCTGTGGGAGGTCTTTAGGTCACTGTGGATGTGCCCCAGAGGGGGACTGTGGGACCCCAGCCTTTTCCTCTTCCTTGCTCTTTGCTTCTTGCCGTGTCTCACGTGATATGCTTTCTCACCAACGTGGATGGGAACTCCAAACTGGGAGCCAAAATACACCTTTTCACTTTATAAGTGGATGACCTGAGGTGTTGTGTTATAGTGACGGAATGCGGACAAAGACACCACCTACCAGCCAAGTGCACTTCAGCACTGAGGGGCGTGGGGAATGCCTCAGAGCACGAGGCCCCACCTGGTGGGACCAGAGAAGGGAGCGGAGCAAGTTGCCAAATCACATTATGCGGGACCCATGTCTCCCTGCTCCATTCTGTCTGGGTTCTCCATGGACATCAGTGCCCTGGCACCGGCTCCTGGACCTTGTTGACGCTCAGAACAAGATACCCCAAGCCTGGTGCCTTGGCACACCTCGGTCCTTTGCGCTGTGGTCGGAGGGCTTTAGAAGCCAGTCTCTCTGGCCTGCTCCCACCCTCCTGCCTCCTGCCCCTTCTTTCTCTCCCAAGTGAGTCACAGGAGCCAGAATTCCTCTTCTGAAGGAATTCCTCTTGGGAAGGGGAAGGGGCTTCCTGCCCCAGAGCAGAACCCAGGCCAAGCCCCCTCCCCAGAGCAGACCACAGCGCCAGGACAGGACATGCTCCCCGCTCCCCTCGCCCCCAAGGACCTCATTCCAAAGCCCAGCGCCACACCAAGGGGAACTCGTGCCTCGGTGAGAAGCCAACAAGACTCGGAGCAGCCAGGCCTTGCGGGGGCCCTCTGCCCACAGCCACGAGCTGTCCACTCTCCACCAACCCGAGCACAGAAGCAGGGTTCCCCGTGGGTCTCTGTTGCTCGAGGCTCTGGGGGTAGGTCCAACATGGATTGTGTAAGTCACCAGCCTGCCTGGTCAGCCTGCCCTTGGAGTGTGGATGCTGACCCTTAGGATGGGCAGGGGTGGGCCACACAGCCTCTCCCTGCGGCTTCACATGCCCTCCCGGTGCCGGTAACTCCCGAGCCGGTCCACAGCCTGGGCGACTGCACCTCCACACCCAGACCCGAGGGCACACCTGCCCCTGGGTGCACACTCCACCCAGAGCCACAGCTGGTGAGCACAATGGCCACCTTCTGAAGCCGCCCTGGACCCTCCCTCTCTTGCCCACCACATCTGGGCGGCCAGAACCTGCTCTGGGCTCCAGCCCAGCACATGCCCCCATCCCTCCTCCACCTGAGCAAGGCTCCCCGCCCCTCAGAGCACCGTGCCCCGTGCTGGTACGAGCTGCCCTCACACACCTCCAGACGAGTCCCAGAGCGCAGGACATCACTGTAAAGCTCCGCGGCACGGCGGGGTCCCTGCCCAAGGCCACCCAGTGCTGTCCCACATCTCTTTCAACCACGGGCTGTGGCTCGAGTGTCCCTGTGGCAGCTCAGTCCCCACTGTGAGGCATGAAGAGGTGCCACCAGGGGGGACCTGGCCCTGAGGCTGGGTCATGGGACACTGTTTGCAGATCACTGGATCAGGGGCCAGTTAGAAAGGCCAGCCTGGTGTACCTCCTGGACGTGGCCCTCGCAGCCCACAGTGGGGCTCTGCAGAGTCCCCACCAGCAAAAACGCCCCCACTCCATAGAGTCCCTTGGCCGGAACCTCCCGGGCTCCAAAGGTGAACAGACCCTCATCCTTTACAAATTACCCAGCTACAGCCTCAGAAAATACACCACGGGGTCCCTGAACCCCCACCGCGCGCCCATGTCCACCGCCTCCCTTACCCCCTGGCACCAACCTCGTGGGTGCCATGTGGTGGCAGACTGTCCAGAGCCCTGCCCTTTGCCAGCTCTTCCCTCTCCTGATCTCCCTGACCCTCCTTCTCCCAGTCCCCGTCACCCCTGAGGACACAGTGGCCATTCTGAACCTGTTGTTTGTTTCCTGTGTATTTCCTTCCTCTCTCCCTCCCTCCATCCCTCCCTTTCTTTCTTTCCCAGAGATTGAACTCCGGGCACTCGACCACTGAGCCCCACCCCAGCCCTATTTTGTGTCTTTTAGAGACAGGGTCTCACTGAGTTGCTTAGCGCCTCACTTTTGAACTCGCGATCCTCCTGCCTCAGCCTCCCGAGCATAGGCCTGCTTCACCGCAGCAGGCCTGTGGATTGTACACACGCACACACATACGCATGCACGCTCATCCATGCAGCCGATCACCTGTTCATTGTCCCTTTCCTCCTATAAAAACAGGGTCAGAGCCTGTCCCTTGCTTCCTGCTGGTCAGGACTGGAGCCTCGCCTGCCGTACGCGGCACCCACCGTCACTGTCAGATGAAAGAGTGGATAAACATGGAGTGCATTAATAAAGTTATTAATGAACGAATCAGCATCTATTAATGAACAGATCATCAACACATGAAGAAGATGGATGGCATCGTGACGCGCTTGGAAGACAGTCTGTGCCACAGCGGAGATGTGCACGTCAGGAAGGATGAGGAATCACGGGAGACGGAGCCCTTTCTCCCCTCGTGGGGACGATGCCCCGTGGCCCTGCCGCTCTCCCACTAGACCCCGTTCAGGCCTCAACATCCAGGTAAACTCCGGTTCTAGGACCTCAGCCCACAGGCAGGGCCCTGAGTGCGCATCACCTGGGCACTGTGGGAAACAGAGTCCACAGTGGACGGTCACCTGGGCACTGTGGGAAACAGAGTCCACAGTGGACGGTCACCTGGGCACTGTGGGAAATAGAGTCCACAGTGGACGGTCACCTGGGCACTGTGGGAAACAGCGTCCACAGTGGACGGTCACCTGGGCACTGTGGGAAACAGCGTCCACAGTGGACGGTCACCTGGGCACTGTGGGAAACAAGTCAGAGTCCACAGTGGACGGTCACCTGGGCACTGTGGGAAACAGAGTCCACAGTGGACGGTCACCTGGGCACTGTGGGAAACAGAGTCCACAGTGGACGGTCACCTGGGCACTGTAGGAAATGCGGAGTCAGAGTCCACAGTGGACGGTCACCTGGGCACTGTGGGAAACAGAGTCAGAGTCCACAGTGGACGGTCACCTGGGCACTGTGGGAAACAAGTCAGAGTCCACAGTGGACGGTCACCTGGGCACTGTGGGAAACAGAGTCAGAGTCCACAGTGGACGGTCACCTGGGCACTGCGGGAAACAGAGTCAGAGTCCACAGTGGATGGGTCACCTGGGCACTGTGGGAAACAGAGTCGGAGTCCACAGTGGACGAGTCACCTGGGCACTGTGGGAAACAGAGTCAGAGTCCACAGTGGACGGGTGCCTGGGCACTGCGGGAAACAGAGTCAGAGTCCACAGTGGACGGTCACCTGGGCACTGTGGGAAACAGAGTCAGAGTCCACAGTGGGCGGTCACCTGGGCACTGCGGGAAACAGAGTCAGAGTCCACAGTGGGCGGTCGCCTGGGCACTGTGGGAAACAGAGTCAGAGTCCACAGTGGATGGGTGCCTGGGCACTGCGGGAAACAGAGTCAGAGTCCACAGTGGACGGTCACCTGGGCACTGTGGGAAACAGAGTCAGAGTGCACAGTGGACGGTCACCTGGGCACTGTGGGAAACAGAGTCAGAGTGCACAGTGGACGGTCACCTGGGCACTGTGGGAAACAGAGTCGGAGTCCACAGTGGACGGGTCACCTGGGCACTGTGGGAAACAGAGTCGGAGTCCACAGTGGATGGTCACCTGGGCACTGTGGGAAACAGAGTCGGAGTCCACAGTGGACGGTCACCTGGGCACTGTAGGAAACGCGGAGTCAGAGTCCACAGTGGACGGGTGCCTGGCCAAGGGACAGTGCCCACAGCCCCTGCCAGTCCCTCACAGCCACTCGCAAGCTCGGCCCGCCCAGCAGCCCTGAGCTGAGTGCGCGGGGCAGCCCTCCCCTGGTCTACCTGGCAGCCCTCCTTCTCCACACTCGGCAGAGCCCCTTCCCTGCACCATCCCTGTGACCTCCAGGAGAGGAGGCTGTCAGCCACCTGGCCACCTTCACAGGGTCCCAGCCACCGCAGAGCTGCCCGAGGTTCTCTGCATCTGCGCCCCACCCCCCGTCCCCCAAACTCCACCACCCCCCGTCCCCCAAACTCCACCACCCCCAGTCCCCCAAACTCCACCACCCCCAGTCCCCCAAACTCCACCACCCCCAGTCCCCCAAACTTCACCACCCCCAGTCCCCCAAACTCCACCACCCCCAGTCCCCCAAACTCCACCACCCCCAGTCCCCCAAACTTCACCACCCCCAGTCCCCCAAACTCCACCACCCCCAGTCCCCCAAACTCCACCACCCCCAGTCCCCCAAACTCCACTCCGCCACGGTGACTTGCCCCAGGAAAGCAGCCCCACCCCCAGCCCACCCCAGAGAAGCACAGGAGTGGCCGGGGCAGTGCCCGAGCTGGGGGAGGTTCTCAGGCCGCCCTGCTCCCTCCTCAGCCTCTCTCCACCTCTTAGCTGCCCAGTGGCAAATCCAGAGGCCGCTCCTGAGATGCCACAGGGCCTGGGCCGTGGCCGTGCAGCAGGAGGGAAGAGAGGGGTAGGTGAGCCCAGGTGCAACGCAAGAGGGTCTCTGCCTGGAGCCAGCCCCCCCCACCAGGAAAGGAAAACACAGGCCCCCGCCCACCGCAGCCCAAGGCAGGGCCGCAGATCTCGTCCCACTGGGCAGATGCACCTGTCAGACGAACGGCAGAGAGTCCTGATGGAAGAGGGAGGCATCGGACAGCTCACGGGCTGCTTCACAGCAGACTGCCTCACCGACCAACAGAACCGCATTAATTCAGACGCAGAGAGAATCTAAAGCAAAGATTTTAAAACGTTTCAGATGGTGAAGCAGGTCAAGGCAGATACGGGAAGGAATCTAAAACTGCAAGAGGTTAAGTGGTGAGCGCTATGGAGGGTGGGAAGTCAGGGCGCCAGAGAGCGAAGAGGAGCTGGGAGGCCTGGTGGACCACTCGCTCAGGGGACAGGGAGACGGGATAAAGAGAGGGACAAGACAGAGGCAAGATCCAGAATCCTCATCATGGAAGACCCCCCAGGAAGGGAGAGGGGTAAACCTGGAAAGGAGAGAAGAAACATGAGTTCCACAGAGGTGGGAAAAGGGATTCTCCGTGGGCAGGGCTCACAGCTGGGCAGACTAGAAGTGTGGGCTTAAATGAAAATAAGCTCCACCTGGACCCGTGAGAGTGACAGGCGAGATCCCCGAAGCAGGAGTCGGACGGAGGCAGACTCCCTGCGAGAAGACAGAGCAAGATGGAGAACACCACTGCGGCTCAGGCTGCTCCGGGAAACGCGGCG
This sequence comes from Ictidomys tridecemlineatus, assembly GCF_052094955.1. Taxonomy (NCBI): domain Eukaryota; kingdom Metazoa; phylum Chordata; class Mammalia; order Rodentia; family Sciuridae; genus Ictidomys; species Ictidomys tridecemlineatus. Next base: position 2,713,483 of record NC_135487.1, read on the forward strand.
GCAGCATGTGAGGGGATGCCCACACCGGGACCTCCACGTGGCACAGGAGGACACCCCCCACATGGCACAGGGGGCCATCCCAACAGGGACGTGCGGGAGGAGCCGAGGTGCCTTCAGCGGTGGGTGCTCTCCAGGGCGAGCCTGGCACCCGTCACAGCAACTAAAACAGAGCAGAAAAGTTAAAAAAATGAACTAGAGAAGCATCGAGAATCCGCTTCTGGCAGCAGAGCCGACGGACGGGGAGTCCCGAGGTCCCGCCCTCCAGCCCTGGGGATGCTGGATGGATTACAAGCAGCACTGACTGAGAAGCTGAGCTCACAAGGAAGGAAGGAAGCCTTCAGGGCCAAGGACAGACAAGGGAGGAGGAGGGCCCTGGTGTCTGGAGCAGGTGACTTTGGCCGCCCTGGGGACGGTCTCCAGAGCCAGGGGCGTGGGGCTGTGGTTTGAACTGCGTGGAGTCGAGGCCAGACCTGGGCCTCCACATGCAGTCGGGGCTCAGAGGGCAGGCCAAGGCCGGCCTCGGCTGTTGGCAAGAGGGGCACAGAGGAAGGACGTCACCTTGGCCCACCTGAGACTCTGTGGCCACTGGCCAGCTCCCCTGTGGGCTGGGGGTGTGAGTCTAGAGGTCTGCAGAGACAGGACTGTCCTGGAGGAGTGGCTGGCCGCCGGGCGTGGCAATGTCTGTTCAGGTCCCTGCTCAGCCCAAGGACACGCTGGACCAGGTCCCGGGCTGAGCGCCCCAGGGGCAGGTGGAGGTAAACCTGACTCCTCCCGGGAGGAAGGCCCCCAGCCCAGGCTCCCAGGGCGTCCCAGGGGGCCCCACCTGAGCTCAAAACTGGAAACGACAGAACGCGCCAGGGACCAGCTCCACACGTCGGAGTCCCCAGAAACGGCCCTCCCTCCGCACAGCACCCCCGGACTGCCCACGGGAGCTGCCATGAAGAGAACACTGAGTGCATGTGTCTAGAGTGGAAGGAGGGCTTGAAGATGTGTGTAGATAAGACGACTATCAGAATGTGCAGAAATTCTGAAAAAGGACCAGATAGACTGAAGGGAAAGTGAGAGAGCCAGAGGACGAGACCAGGCAGAGGCCACACAAGGTTTGCCAAAGTGGACAAATAAAGGCGTCCCTCTACTGAGTGGATACGCCCCGAGGTATTGGGATGCACTGCTTTTGTGGGGTAGGGGCTTGGAGATGTGGCTGAGGCGCTGGGGCCGGGCTGGGGTGGGGATAGCAGGGGATTGGCTGAGGTCCATGGCACCCTGGGTTCCAGAGTCCAGGGGTCCTGTCCTTCTGGGATTGGCTTGGGGTTGCGGTGCCATGGGGTGGTCACTAATGGGGGTGGGGAGTTCAGGAGGGAGGAAGCACAGGAGAGCGAGGCTTACCTCCCAAGAGGACGTGAACATTGAAGATGGCTGCTCAGGCGTTGATCAAGACCCTGTGCAGATTAAAAATAAATCTAAAACGTCTAAAATTAAAAGTGAAATGGAGTGCGTTTGGGTTTGTTTTTTTCCAACCACAGCTGAAGACAGTAAGCCAGAAAATAGACCTGAAGTCAATACACAGAAGGCAGAAGAGAGTGAGGAAAAGGACCAGAGTCGACGGGGGAAGGAGCAAGGGCCCAGTGGAGGTCCACCCAGTGGACAGGAGCTCAGAGGAGATAAAGGAAGCAGGCCCTGCGTGTGGGTGGTCACCTCTGATCCCAGCAGCCTGGGAGGCCAAGGCAGGAGGACCACGAGGTCAACACCAGCCTCGGCAATTGGCAAGACCCTGGTCAAATTAAAAAAAACACCAAGGGCTGGTCTGGCTGTAAAGGTAAAATTTCTAAGCTGATTCTAAGCTGCAAAAGCCTGAGTTAAAGTGTAAAAGGCTGAGCATTGTAAAGCTTCTAAATTGAAAGGCCTGGGCTAAAGAGTAAAAGACCAGGTATTGTTAAAATTCTTCTACTATCTCCCGGAACCTGTAATCTCTGTAGTTGTTAGGACAATGCTGGAACTGCCCAGTAAATATTTCCATTGATTCCCTGGTTGTTCAATAGCTAAGGGCTCCAAGTAGCTCGGCACGTAAGCATCCAGGCCACAAAACCAATCAGTTTAAATGTGTACCCCACTTAGGAGTGACCAATCACCCCTGCCCAGACTGTTCCCACCAATGAATGTACTAATCCTGTCTCAGAGTTGTTGTTCAATTTTCCCGCGCCTCATGATGATTTGTTCTGATGGATGCAAAGCCCCCCACCCTCTCCAAAAAGTATACTTAAGCTCTGCTTGACCCCTGCTCTGGGCTCTGGGCTGCTCTCCCTTCTTGAGTGAGCACGGAGCCCCAGGGCGCTGGAATGGATACCCAATAAATCCCCTTTTGCCAATTGCATGAAGTCAGTCTCTTGTGTGGTCTCTCCCTCTGATGCTCCGCTGGACCCTTTACATGGCTCGGTGGTTCAGCGCCCCTGGGTTAAATCCCTGGTTAAAAAAAAAAAGGGAGAGAGAGAGAAAGAGAATGGAGAAAAAAACGTTTTCCAAAGTGATGATGACTGAAAATTTTTCAAATAAACTTTGAAACTGACTCCAAGATTCAGCACAATGAGCTCCAAGTCCTGTGACAGGAAAAGAGTCCACACCTGAAGAGTGTGGGTTGGTACCTGGGAACAGAAATCCTGCATCAGCTACTGAGAAGGAGACAGATTGCAGAAAACACAGACCAGACAATCCCATCAATGGCCAGTGTCCCACCAGGAGCAGGAAGCCCCCCACAGGGGGTCCCAGGGGAAAGCTCTCAGGGGGCTGGTGCTCAGTTAGCAGGGGGCCTGGCAGGACCAGCCCAGCAGAGCAGGGGACACCTGCAGGCTCAGTCCTCCCAGGACAGCCCAGCAGGGGAGATGGGAGGGTCAGAACTCCCCATTGGGGGAGAGGGAGGGGAGTGAAGATGAGGGTGAGGAAGGGGGCATGGGGAGGTAGGAGGTCTGCACCAGGGAAGGAGCACGTCACAGGGAGGCAGCAGCTGAAGGGAAAGTGGGGAGCAGTCCCTTGGGAATAGGAGTGGGCATGCCCTGGGGACGCACGGTGGGGATTCAACCAAGGGTGTTGGCTCTCCAAGTACAGCAAGGCGGAAAGTCCGCCGTGTGCTCCACCTCTGCAGACTCCCCAGGGACAGGTGAGGAGGAGCTGGAGGGGTGGGGTGGTAAGTGAGGAGGAGCTGGAGGGGTGGGTTGGTCAGAAGAGGAGGAGCTGGAGGGGTGGGGTGGTCAGGGGAGGAGGAGCTGGAGGGGTGGGTGGTCAGGTGAGGAGGAGCTGGAGGGGTGGGGTGGTCAGGGGAGGAGGAGCTGGAGGGGTGGGTGGTCAGGTGAGGAGGAGCTGGAGGGGTGGGGTGGTCAGTGGAGGAGGAGCTGGAGAGGTGGGGTGGTCAGGTGAGGAGGAGCTGGAGGGGTGGGGTGGTCAGAGGAGGAGGAGCTGGAGAGGTGGGGTGGTCAGGTGAGGAGGAGCTGGAGGGGTGGGGTGGTCAGGTGAGGAGGAGCTGGAGGGGTGGGGTGGTCAGGTGAGGAGCTGAAGGGGTGGGTGGTCAGGTGAGGAGGAGCTGGAGAGGTGGGGTGGTCAGGTGAGGAGGAGCTGGAGGGGTGGGGTGGTCAGGTGAGGAGGAGCTGGAGGGGTGGGGTGGTCAGGTGAGGAGGAGCAGGAGGGGTGGGGTGGTAAGTGAGGAGGAGCTGGAGGGGTGGGTGGTCAGTGGAGGAGGAGCTGGAGGGGTGGGTGGTCAGGTGGGGAGGAGCTGGAGGGGTGGGGTGGTCAGGTGAGGAGGAGCTGGAGGGGTGGGGTGGTCAGGTGAGGAGGAGCTGGAGGGGTGGGGTGGTCAGAGGAGGAGGAGCTGGAGGGGTGGGTGGTCAGGTGAGGAGGAGCTGGAGGGGTGGGGTGGTCAGTGGAGGAGGAGCTGGAGGGGTGGGGTGGTCAGTGGAGGAGGAGCTGGAGGGGTGGGGTGGTCAGAGGAGGAGGAGCTGGAGGGGTGAGGTGGTCAGAGGAGGAGGAGCTGGAGAGGTGGGGTGGTCAGGTGAGGAGGAGCTGGAGGGGTGGGGTGGTCAGAGGAGGAGGAGCTGGAGGGGTGGGTGGTCAGAGGAGGAGGAGCTGGAGGGGTGGGGTGGTCAGGTGAGGAGGAGCTGGAGAGGTGGGGTGGTCAGTGGAGGAGGAGCTGGAGGGGTGGGTGGTCAGGTGAGGAGGAGCTGAAGGGGTGGGTGGTCAGGTGGGGAGGAGCTGGAGGGGTGGGGTGGTCAGGTGAGGAGGAGCTGGAGAGGTGGGGTGGTCAGTGGAGGAGGAGCTGGAGGGGTGGGTGGTCAGGTGAGGAGGAGCTGGAGGGGTGGGGTGGTCAGGTGGGGAGGAGCTGGAGGGGTGGGGTGGTCAGGTGAGGAGGAGCTGGAGAGGTGGGGTGGTCAGTGGAGGAGGAGCTGGAGAGGTGGGGTGGTCAGTGGAGGAGGAGCTGGAGGGGTGGGGTGGTCAGGTGAGGAGGAGCTGGAGGGGTGGGGTGGTCAGTGGAGGAGGAGCTGGATGGGTGGGGTGGTCAGAGGAGGAGGAGCTGGAGGGGTGGGGTGGTTTGAGGAGGAGGAGCTGGAGGGGTGGGGAGGTCAGAGAAGGAGGAGCTGGAGGGGTGGGGTGGTCAGGTGAGGAGGAGCTGGAGGGGTGGGTGGTCAGGTCAGGAGGAGCTGGAGGGGTGGGGTGGTCAGGTGAGGAGGAGCTGGAGGGGTGGGGTGGTCAGGTGAGCAGGAGCTGGAGGGGTGGGTGGTCAGAGGAGGAGGAGCTGGAGGGGTGGGGTGGTCAGGTGAGGAGCTGAAGGGGTGGGTGGTCAGGTGAGGAGGAGCTGGAGAGGTGGGGTGGTCAGGTGAGGAGGAGCTGGAGGGGTGGGGTGGTCAGGTGAGGAGGAGCTGGAGGGGTGGGGTGGTCAGGTGAGGAGGAGCAGGAGGGGTGGGGTGGTAAGTGAGGAGGAGCTGGAGGGGTGGGTGGTCAGTGGAGGAGGAGCTGGAGGGGTGGGTGGTCAGGTGGGGAGGAGCTGGAGGGGTGGGGTGGTCAGGTGAGGAGGAGCTGGAGGGGTGGGGTGGTCAGGTGAGGAGGAGCTGGAGGGGTGGGGTGGTCAGAGGAGGAGGAGCTGGAGGGGTGGGTGGTCAGGTGAGGAGGAGCTGGAGGGGTGGGGTGGTCAGTGGAGGAGGAGCTGGAGGGGTGGGGTGGTCAGTGGAGGAGGAGCTGGAGGGGTGGGGTGGTCAGAGGAGGAGGAGCTGGAGGGGTGGGGTGGTCAGAGGAGGAGGAGCTGGAGAGGTGGGGTGGTCAGGTGAGGAGGAGCTGGAGGGGTGGGGTGGTCAGAGGAGGAGGAGCTGGAGGGGTGGGTGGTCAGAGGAGGAGGAGCTGGAGGGGTGGGGTGGTCAGGTGAGGAGGAGCTGGAGAGGTGGGGTGGTCAGTGGAGGAGGAGCTGGAGGGGTGGGTGGTCAGGTGAGGAGGAGCTGAAGGGGTGGGTGGTCAGGTGGGGAGGAGCTGGAGGGGTGGGGTGGTCAGGTGAGGAGGAGCTGGAGAGGTGGGGTGGTCAGTGGAGGAGGAGCTGGAGGGGTGGGTGGTCAGGTGAGGAGGAGCTGGAGGGGTGGGGTGGTCAGGTGGGGAGGAGCTGGAGGGGTGGGGTGGTCAGGTGAGGAGGAGCTGGAGAGGTGGGGTGGTCAGTGGAGGAGGAGCTGGAGAGGTGGGGTGGTCAGTGGAGGAGGAGCTGGAGGGGTGGGTGGTCAGGTGAGGAGGAGCTGAAGGGGTGGGTGGTCAGGTGGGGAGGAGCTGGAGGGGTGGGGTGGTCAGGTGAGGAGGAGCTGGAGAGGTGGGGTGGTCAGTGGAGGAGGAGCTGGAGGGGTGGGTGGTCAGGTGAGGAGGAGCTGGAGGGGTGGGGTGGTCAGGTGGGGAGGAGCTGGAGGGGTGGGGTGGTCAGGTGAGGAGGAGCTGGAGAGGTGGGGTGGTCAGTGGAGGAGGAGCTGGAGAGGTGGGGTGGTCAGTGGAGGAGGAGCTGGAGGGGTGGGGTGGTCAGGTGAGGAGGAGCTGGAGGGGTGGGGTGGTCAGTGGAGGAGGAGCTGGATGGGTGGGGTGGTCAGAGGAGGAGGAGCTGGAGGGGTGGGGTGGTTTGAGGAGGAGGAGCTGGAGGGGTGGGGAGGTCAGAGAAGGAGGAGCTGGAGGGGTGGGGTGGTCAGGTGAGGAGGAGCTGGAGGGGTGGGTGGTCAGGTCAGGAGGAGCTGGAGGGGTGGGGTGGTCAGGTGAGGAGGAGCTGGAGGGGTGGGGTGGTCAGGTGAGCAGGAGCTGGAGGGGTGGGTGGTCAGAGGAGGAGGAGCTGGAGGGGTGGGGTGGTCAGGTGAGGAGCTGAAGGGGTGGGTGGTCAGGTGAGGAGGAGCTGGAGGGGTGGGGTGGTCAGGTGAGGAGGAGCTGGAGGGGTGGGGTGGTCAGAGGAGGAGCAGCTGGAACATGGAGTATGGTCAGATGTAGTTTTTCAAGGGAGAGCGTCAAAGGCCAGCTTGTTCTCTAGCCCAGGAGTTCCCCAGGAGGGACATCAAATCCACCAGAGTTGGTCTCTGCAGGAACAAATGCACAGGGGACCTGGGGCTAGAGATTAGGGACTTAGAGTGAGTAATGTGGGACCCATGGCCAGTGAGAAGAGGAATTAAATGACCACCCCACCCCTCCAGCTAATTCCTAATCTAGAATTAAAAGAAACAGGAGAGTGCCTGTCCAGGGGCACAGTGGGGTGACTGAGAGCTAAAGGGTGTCAGTGACCAACTCTGTGCACTTGAGACCCAAACTCTAAGAGAGGCAGGAAATAGCCCCCATCCACTTGTCTTTTGGACAAACTGTAAAAGATAAACCATGCCGTCCTGAGTCATAAGTGCATCTCTACACAGAAACATCAGAAGACCCGGGGCACGGGCATGGGTGACCGAGGAGGGACGCTTGGCGTCCATCAGCCAACCACGGGTCTTGCCCTGTGGTCACGTGGGGTCCACTCTGGGTTCGGCGGGCGGCTGTGTCTATTTGTGGTTACTGACTCGCTGCACAGGCGTTGATTTTATTTTGTTTTTTCGTGCCTGCGTTAGCAGCTGATTGAGGCGTAATCAGCTGGATCAACTGCAGAGCTATGCAAACTAGCGGTTAAAATGCCATAAATAACTCAATTGGCCACTTCGCATGACGGTTATTTCTGTTCTATTCAGAAGGGCTTATATAACCCCTGCAGCTCGATGTTGGAGTGTTAGGAGCAGAGAGAACAGGGGAGCTCAAGGCTGCTCCCTGTAGAGAGGCTCCCTGCGATGGATCCGCAGCTCCTCCTCCTCCCGAGTCCTTCCTCCCCACTTGTCTGGCCAGCCTCCAGACCAAGCCTCCATCCAGGTGTAGGAAACCAGCGCAGGACTCAGAACAATCACCGCGGCTTCTGCTGGTTGGTTGGACTGAACTTTGTGTCCATCTGTCCCCAGTGGGGCACACATGTGAATCTGCCTCCAGCCAGGGGGACAGGGGAGCGCACCCCACAGAACCTCAGGCATGTGCCCAGCAGGGGGGCTCCGGTGCCCAGCACGTGCCCACGGGGGCCCTCCTGGTGGCTCCTCCAGCAGGACTCCATTGCCTCCGTCCAAGCTGAGTCGCTTCCGAGAGGCCTGAAACAGGCCGTGAATCCACCCAGGGTCCACCTAAAAGCACACATTGCCACCTCCATGTGCCACTGGTCAAAGCAGGCCCAGGGGGAGGAGAAAGAGATGGCGGAGCTCAGCTGGGGTGATGGGCGCTCCATGGGCGCTGAGGAGCCGGGCCAGCGGCAGTGGATACCCGTCCACCACCTGGCTCTGTCCAGGGTTCTCCTCAGCTCTTTCCTCTGCACTGGACTGTTCCTTTTACCCACTTCTGTGCCTGGCAGCTTTTCCCCATGCTGGGTCAGGATCCAGGGCCAAGAGACAGTGCATGTGACCGGAGGGGGGGTCTCCAGGACAACAGGCACTCACACCCTGGGAGGCCAGTAGGGTGAGGACCAAGTAACTGCAAGAGGAAGTCCCCGGCCTCTGCTCGTCTCCTAAGTGGGACCAGGCAAAGCATGGGCAGGGGTCACCTGGAGGGTCAGATCAGCTAGCGAAGCTCAGGGCTCAGCGCTCGAAGCAGCTTCTACACAAAGCCAGTGCTAGAATCTGCCACTGTGACAAAACAGCCCGAGGCCATGAGTCCCCGCCCAGGGCAACCTTGGTTTGTCCAAGCCCTGGGGTGGTCCGAGTCTGCAATGGCGCCAATGTGTCCTGTCATGCCCCCCCCCCTCCCTGCTGTGTACCTGACGAATTCAGGTGGGCTGTCCTGGAACCCTAGAGTGCAAGTTGTCACAAAGGAGCAACGCTCACCCCTCCCTGCTGTTTGGCTTCTTGTCTCCTCCTCTGATTCCTCTCATAGACATTCCTGCCAGGACACCACCTGCCATGAGGTCCTTAGCAGAGGTGGGGGTCACCCAATCTTGGACTTTCAGCATCAAAACCATGAGCTAAAGAATCCTTTTTTTTCTTTTTAGAATATCTAGCCTCTGGTATTTCGTTATAGCAACAGGAAAGTGGTTTAATATAGGGTTCATGTAGATGGAGGGATCTGGAAGGAATCAATCCTCTAGAAAAGGGGACAAAGACCTCTCAGGCCAAGACTCACACAGACCTCTGTGGTCACCCCAGACACCCCCAAGCTGTGCTTTCATTTAGTAATTTTTACCGGTTTTGCTAATGGAGGGCCCTTCCGTGGCAGACCTGTGCTCAGCCTTGGGCTGATGTTGAATCTCTGGCTGGCATCCTCTCCTGCTCCAGCCTCTCCCCGACCAAGGCAGGCTCAGGGCAGGGCCCCCAGCCGTCTGCCCTCCCTGGGCTGGGCTCCCCGTGTCCTCCCAACCTACCCTCAGCCCAGGCCCCCCATCTGCTGGCTGCCTGCCTTTCTCCCCTCTGCGCGGTGATTTTCGGGACCTTGCTTCCCCCGGCCATTCATCATCTGGGCTTAAGGACCATTCGTTTAAAGATTGCCTCTGTCACTCACACCGCCTCATTTCCCTGGGCCTGAAGCCACCGCCTGGGTCCTGGGGTCGGCTGGCCTGGCCCTGGCGGCCACGTCCCATCAGTTTCACGAGGCTGGGGGATGTCTAAGTTGGAAAAGCCCCGGACCGGCCGCGCCACTTCCTGTCAGCTTCCCTGAAGCAGGTGCAGCCCTCAGGACCCCGGCTTTCTGCAGGGACCTACCTGGGTTTTCAGGGACAGCAGTGGCCATGCCCAAGGCCTAGGGCAGCCTTGGGGGCTGGTGTGGGGAGGGGGCAGACTCTGCTCCGCCCCAGAGGGAGCTCCCCAGCCAGACCCTGGCTCCTCAGGCACGTCCTCCAGGGAATGAGAGGGTCCTCCCTGCTGGGGTGCAGAGCGGGGAGGGGACCCTGGAGCTCCTGAGAGGGCCTGCCCGGCTTCTGCTGGCCGGGGAGGGCCCCGCACTCTGCCCATCGCCTGGGGCCCACCCCTCCTGTCTCCTCTCCATCCTGAAAGTCAGATTTGCTTTTCAAAAGCTGAAAACCTGACTGTCCCCAGCCAAGATGACGTCCACCTTGGAGCCTCCCACAACCCGCCCTCAGCCTCCTCCCCACACCCTGGAGCGTCCACGGGTCCCAGCTGCCCCGGTCACCTCCCCACCTCGGTGGCACCCTCCGGACCGTGGGACCTGCTCCTCAGCTCCAGGCCACAGACCAGGGCCGAGGCCATGTCGGTGCTGTCTCCAGGCCTGGGGGACGGGGACGGAGGCTCTAGCACGACTCCAGCCCCCACCCTGCCCTGGCCCTCTGTCTGGCCATGGACCCTGGAGGCTCCCCTGTCCACCTCCCTGCCATCTGCACATCCCGGGGGCCCTCCAGACCCCTCCCCGAGGGCAGGAGCGGGATGGAAGGTCAAGGTGGCAGGAGGGGCAGGAGGTGGCAGGACATAGCTCGTCACAGAAGGGGAGCCCTCTCCCTCCGAGGAGAGCTGGGCCTCCAGGAGGTGGCAGGGGTCCTCCAGGGAGCAGCCTCCTGCTGGGCAGCCTGGGGTGCAGGGCTGAGTGGTCCCCGTGGCAGGTGGGCAGGCCAGGTGGGCCTTGGTGGGAGGGCAAGGACAGAGCCTGTGTTCCCAGAGGCCGAGGGCGGAGGGCTTTACTGACCACCCCAGGGCAGGGGGTCCTGGGAACAGAGCTGGGATAGGGACAGCTCTGAGTCTCCTGGTCTGGGTCCAGCTGGTCAGGTGGCTCAGGTGAGATTGTCCCTCCGTCCCTTTTAGCTAGCCAGCTCTCCATCGCTATGACAAACGCCTCGGATCGTGATCAGGAAAACGGAAAAGGTTTGACTCGGCTCATGGATCTGGAGGTTCAGTCCACGGTCAGTGGACCCCGCTGCCCTGAAGTCGTGGTGGGGCGGCCCGTCGTGGGGGGCTGCTGTAGAGCAGACCACTGGCCTCATGGCCTGGGGAAAGTGAGCAAGAGAAGACTGGGAGCCCACAGCCCTGCGCAGGGCACACCCCCTGACCTGAAGGCTCCCACCCACCCCCAGGAGCACCGAGCGGGAACCCAGCCTCCGACACATGGGGCTTTGGGGACACTTAAGATCCAAACTGTGACATCTAGGGAGAGGGACCCCGTGCTTGGCTTCTGATGTAGAAAATCAAGAACTCTGGCGTCCCCTCTGCCTCTCCTGTGCCACTTCATGGGGACAAGTCTGGTGACCCCAGCTATAGCTGCTGTTTCCCAGGTGGACTCAAGAGCCGAACTGGGCTCAGCTCCACCATGGACGTGGGCCTGAGAGCCCAGCCCGCTGGCTCCTGGGCCTGCCCAGCACGACGGGCCTCCCTCCCCTGCAGGCGGGGCGTCTGCCCTTCCCGACGGCTCCACGGCCAGGTCCTTCCCATACACTCAGGGGACCCCTGCCTCCTCCCAGGGGAAACACATGGGGTGGGTGGGGTGGCAGGCTCCCCATCCTGCTCCCTCCCACTGGCAGATGGACTTGCAGGTGAGGCTTCAAGGCAGCCAGGAGCTCCGGGCCCAGCCCTGCCACGCCCAAGTCCTCACCTGGGCACCTGCGTCCCCTGTGGAGACACCCTCTTGCCCCTGGAGCCCCTCTGATCTTGTGCTCTGAGGTCCGTCTGGCTTTGGCGGGGTGGGGTTGGGTGGGGGTGCAGGAGAGAAGTGGGGTATGGACGACTCCCCCAAGCCCCAGCCCCGAGTCCAGCAGGCAGACCTCAGGGAACGGCGGCCGCTGATGTGGCCTCGGGTGTTCAGGGCTCTCCAGACCTCCAGACAGTCCAGTTGTCAGAAGTAGACGAGGCAGCGGTCCAGACGAGGGCCACATGACCCTTTGTTCTGGGGTGAGACGGGACTTCGCTCCCCTCTCCCAGCAGCTGAGAAAGCCCGAGGGTGGAGGAGCCTGCTCTGTGTCCCCGGCTGGTTCCTAGGTCCAACCGCGGGATGTGGCCACTTCTGCAGGCCAAAGGTGGTCGACCAACGGCCAGTCCAGAGCAGGGGCGTGCTCCGAGCTGCCTGGCCTTACCTTCTGTGATGAGCAGAGGGAGGATGGGAAGCCAGAGAGAGGGACAGTCCCACAGGAGCCCCCAGCTGGGACCAGGATCCAGGATGCCACGGCTCCACAAGCTCTGCTTCTTTCCTCTCACTGGGAAGAGGGACACGGAACCTGCTACCTGGCCATCAGCGCCTGCCAGTCATCCCGGAACATGGTCCCCCAGGAAGCCACCTCCCATATGTCCCCCTCTGCTCCCTCCTCAGGCTGGAGGCTGGTCAGCGTGGCCTCCCTCCCTGGGCCCGGCACCAGGCAGAGGGAAGGCTTTGCATTTAAAGTTAGCATTTTCCTCTGATGCCCTGAAGTTCTGAATCCATTGGCCGTTTCCCTGTAGATGCACAAAGCCACCGATTAAAGAAGCCAGGAAGCTGGCGTCCCCAGAGCAGGAAAGGCACAGTTACCAGAGCTGAGCTGTGGGCCAGGGCCGCCCCGTTCAACTGAGAAACGCCAACAGGTCAGGCGGGGAGCCGCGCAGGGCCACCAGTGCCACCACGCTGCAGCTGGGGACAGGCCCCCGACCGCCTGGAGAGGTGACTCCAGACACTGTCCCTCTGAAGTGCAGCCAGACCTGGGATTGGGTTCAGGGACACGACCTGCTGGACGGGACACAGAAACGTACACCCCCATTGTCAGGTGAACAACTGACCGATCCACGGAGAAGGCGCGTGGTCAGTGAGGGTGGGAACAGCTGGGAGCACAGAGATGCCGGAGGCGGGGGAAGGAGGAGCGGATGTTTTGGGGAAGGGACAGGGAAGAGTCAGAGGTGAGACAGAGGATGCCTGAAAACCAAAAGAGTTAAAAAATAAAAATTAAGTCGGTCAGCATGGCCCCTCTCCAGAAACAAAGCAAAGGGGTTCAAATGTGCCTGAGCCTGGACCCTGAGTCCTCCCTACTCCTGGAGGGGCCACTGAGGGCCCTCTCCCTCAGGCCGGCGGACCCTCCTCCACCCCACCTCCTCCCACCCTTCCCCGGGGCCCGCCCTCCCTCCCTCCAGGACCATGAGCAATGCCTGCAGTGGCCTGTCCCTGCAGCAGCTGGACACGGCCGGCCTGGGGAGTTCTCTGTATTTTTGCAGCACAGCCAGGCCCACGTCCCATGGATGGAGTTGGACGTGGCACGTCCCCACATTCTCCAGAGCGCACTGTGCCGTGCAGGCGAAGCCACCAAGGCTCCCTAGACCGCAGAAGCCCTGCCTGAGGTTCCCAATCCCGCCCCACGGACTCGCGTCCATCAGGCCGACGGTCGCCCTGTGGAGGAGGAGGGGAGTTGGCAGGGGCCAAGGTGGAGGGGCGCCAGGCTCCCCCCGCGCCAGCTGGTCACCGTGCTCACGTTCTCTTTGCCCTGAGTTTGTGACAGTCAGCTCTGTGTCGGGGCACAGCAGCCACCCAAGAATCTGCCCTGCAGGACTTAAAGCAGGGAGTTGGGGGTACAGGCGACGGAGAGCTCAGGAGCGAGACCACTCAGCCCCTGTGGTGCCGGGGGTCGGGGGAGGCTGGGCACGAGGTGAGGCAGCCCAGTGCAGCCACAGAGGCTCTCTTCCTGCCAGACCCAGTTACAGACCAGCTACAAACACAGAAGCTGGAAGGCCAGCTGTGGGGTCAAGTCCAAGGGCCAACAGGCCCAGGACCCCACAGGACTCCAAGTGAATCGTCACCGGAGTGAAGGGTTTGCTCCACCCCTCAGTCGCCCTACAGGAAACTGTCTGCTCTCCTGTCCCCGGAGGAGCAGAGGGGAGCTGTCCGGGGGCTCAGCAGGGCCTGCACTGGACCCTGGGTCTTCCACACCCAGAAAGGACATGTCCTGCCCCATCCTGCTGAGGTGGGGCGTGTCCCAAAGCCGGGGCACCAGTGGCTTTACAGGAAGAGAGGCCCCAGCCAACACATGTCCCTCCACCATGTTGCGATGCAGAGACCCCCACCAGACGCCAGCGCCACCTTCGTCCACTCTCAGCCTCCAGGACCACGAGCCAAATCAAAGCCTTTTTGTAAAATAAATGGCCCAGCCTGCAGGTTTGCGGACAGAGACACGACCCACCCCTTCTCATGTTTAAAACGATTCCCGAGTCAAGTGTCGGCACCACCCAGGAATGAGTGGGAGAAAGAACCCCAGATCCTCTAGGAGAGCTTACAGCTGATTTCCAGGAACACATCCACCCAGTGGCTCCGCTCGGTCTTTGTTATCTTGTGAAAGACAAGTACGGCTCACGTAAAATCCCGTACCGTGTTCCCGGCTTGTCCCCTCCGAAACACCTGCCCCTGAAATGTATGTCCGGTGATTACCATTTTGCACACAATAGCAGAAAACACAAGCCCCGTGGAATTTACAGAGGGCGGTAGTTTTAATCATCTTTTATGGTCTACCTTAATTGTATATCATTTTTAATGACAGTTTAAAAAATAAGTTATTCTTGCTGACATTTTTATGACCTATTTAATATCACAGATCAGGAGTTTTATTGCAGTGCATTCTGGGGATCGTAGACCAACTAGGAAGCTGGAGGGGGCTGCCCTGGTGGAGGGGCAGGTTGTGGGGGGCGGAGGAGGGTGAGTGCGGCCGCACAGCAGAACCACTTCCGATTACAGGCTTTACCCTGGGCTTTTATTTCTGTGTCTGTACAATGATTGTGATTTTACTGCAAAAGCTGAGTGTTGGATAAAGACTTCCCTTCAGGGGTAATTTAATTTAATAAAAAAAAAGTGCTGCCCAGGGTCAGTATTAGAGGGAAGCAGGAGAGGATCCAAGAGCTGCCCCCCCACTCGGGCACGGGCTGCGTCCCTCAGGGCTGGCCGGCTGGCTGGCTCCGGCCCCGCTAGGGAACGGGATGTCTTAATACAGGGATAAAAAATGAAAGTTCCGCTAATTATTAAGCCAACAATGTCGTAACCTCTTTTCAACAGTTTTGAGCAGGGAAAAAATCCTAAACAAACAAGAAAAAAAAAATGTGCCATTCCGGGTTTTCAGAGACGGCTCCCTCTCCAGCCTGCTCAAAACAAGAGCAAGGCCGGGCTGAGCAGAGTTGGACCCCACGCCCCTTCCACCCTCCACAGCCCCAGCAGGCTCTGCCCGGCTCAGCGCCTGGGCCAGCCTCAGCCCTGCCCTGGTGAGGAAGGGGTTAAGGGGCCGGCTGGCTCTCTGTGCACAGGAAAGGGCTGAAGGGTCCCCTGAGCGCTCCAGGCCCCCACACCCCTGCAGCTGAGGCAGCACAAATGGCTGGCGTTAGCTTAATGCCTCAAGAAGCTGCGGCTCCGAGTGGCCCACATCCAGCCAAGATCGCTGGAGTCATCACACTGAGACCCTTTCCTCTCCGTTCGCCACCAGACAGCAGCGCCCTAATGGCTGGGGTGCCGAGCACACTTGATAGGATTGCAAGCCGCCCGCTGAGACAGGAGGCTAATGGGACGCAGAACGGCGCACGAGGCTCTGGAAAGATGGTCTCGCCTGGGAGAAAATGGATGGGCGATCGGGGGCCAGAGACAGGAGGGAGGGCTTAACAAGCAGAGAGTGGAAGCTTCCAGAAGCACCCTGGAGGGTCCACAGTGGAGAGTGGACACCCCAGTGAGCCCCGCCGTGGCCGGTCTGGGCAGATGACAACCAGAGCTGCTCACTAGGGAGCAGGAGCAGCGGCCCTGGGAGGCGTGCGTCTGCGACTTGAGGCTGTGCCTGGGGCTTAAGAAGCCCATGTCTCTGGGCAGCCCGTTCTCCAGGACAAACAGGCGTCCTCCCAAGCTCCTCTGACCACGCCACGCTCACGCCAGACCCAGGGACCGTGTCCAGGGAGACTCACCAGGCACTCCAAGGAGCGTGGTCCCAGCCTGAGGACGAGGGTGGCAGCCGAGAGAGCACAGGTGGCGCGCTGCCCCGTCTGCAGAAGCCCACTCCCAGGGCAGGGGCTGGGGTCCTCCCACGTCCTTTCCTGCAGGTCTGTGGGTGGCCCCCCCCACGGGGCTGCCAATGAACCTGACGGGTGCCAGGGAGCCGCAGGCGGAGGCCTCTGTCCTCTGCAGAAGTCCTATGAGGATGCTGGGCTCTGGTGACAGCAATGGGACAGCCCACTGGGACTGTCCTCCTCCTCTAAAGCCACACCTGTGGCTAGTGTCTTATCAGGGTCTTGAACATTTTTTTTTTAAATCATCAAGAAAAGAAGCAGGTGGCCACGAACTGCCAAACTTGGGCCCCAGAGGGTCAGTGGCAGGCTCCGTCTGGGCCACTGGGTGACCACACTGGGTCTTCCCTCTCGTTGCCTGGGCTCCAGGGTCCCTAAGCTGGCTGTCATTCAGAGCCCTCATGTGGCCAGCCAGCTGCAGTCACTGCCCCCATCTGTCTCAGGAGCTGGGTCCACACGTCCTGCACGGTCCTGTGGGTCCCCGTGGTGAGGCCTCAGGAACCGGCCCTCCCCAGCACTAGCTTGCAGTCCTTCCTTCCACAAGCAACACACCCCTCAGTGGTGCCTGGTCTGCACCAGGCCCTGGGGCATGTTGGGGAGCAAGACGGAGCACCCCTCCTGGGTGAACCTCTCTGTTGGAGGACGGGGAAGAAGGGACAGAGAAGTCGATTGTATCAGCAAGTGGGAAGATAGGGCTCTGCAGACACGAGTACTACTCAGTCAGGAAAAAGAAAGACACTCAAAACAGACCACTCTCAAAGTGACCATGTGCTCCTCCCCAGCCTCCTCATCAACACCCCAAGTTGGGCGGTTTGCTTATGGGTCCATTGAGGGACATTCGGGCCACTTCTGGTTTTCAGCTGTTGCAAATGCAGCTGCTATGGACATCGGTGCACACGCCTCTGTAAGGCCGTCTGCTTTCAGTTCTCTTGGGAAGCGCCTGAGAGCACAGTGGCCACGTCCTATGACAGACCCATGTGTGACTCTTCAGGAAATGGCCAAACTGGTGTCCCAAAATGGTGGCACCACGTCACCTCTCCAGCGGCACAGTGTTAGTTGGCTTCTCGTCCCTGTGGCCAAGATACCAGGCAAGAACAACCGAGAGGAGGAAAGACTTATTTGGGGCTCACAGTTTCCGTGGTACCGTCCATGGCCGGCCCACTCCATGGCTCTGGGCCAGAGGTGATGTGGAGCCTCGTGGCAGAGAGGTGAGATGGAGAAGCTCTGTTCTGTTTGTGGCAGCCAGAGCCAGAGAGAGAAAGGGGAAGGGGACGTAGGGAAGACATGTCCCCTCCTCCAGCCACACCCCACCTGGCTGCAGTTACCACCAGGACGTCCACTCTACTAGGACAGACTGATGGGGTCAGAGCTCTCAGGTCAGCCCCTTCACCTCGACACCCCTGCATCAGCCAGGAGCTTGGGGGCACTTCACATCCAGACCCGACAAGCAGGGAGGGGGGTCCTGGCCCTCTGCATGCCCACCCACACCTGATAGAGTCCATCTCTTAAATTTCTCTGATTTCACACCTAATTGGTGACATGTCCTTTTGATTTTATTTTGCATTTCTTTAGCGGCTGATGATGAGGAGCATCTACTTAGGTGCCTGCTTTTCCTCTGTGTGTCATTTGGTGAAGGGTATGTGACAGATTCTGAGCTTGTCCAAACCTGAAGCAGGCTTTTGAACCCTCCCCCAGCCCATCTCCCCTGTCCACTTAGCCAAACGCCCTCCTGAATACTGACCACCTTCCATGGTGATTGGGTTCCTCCTCCTCCCCATACCAAGAGTGGTCCCCGGATCATCTTCAGTAAGAGTCCTTCCGTCAGTTAGCCAGGAGCCCCCGCCCTGATGTTTCTTCTTAGTCATTTTCCAGACACTGGCCCTGCTCCATCCTGGGCTGAAGTCCCCACTTGCCCATATCATGTTCAAAGCCCAGCCCGGCCTCTCCTCCCCACGGCAGGCAGTGAGACTCTGCCAGGGTCGCTGCACCTCTATCCATGGTCCTGAATAAAGTCTGCCTCACCACACATCATCGAATAACTTTTCCTGAACCTAAGTTCAATCTTTGCCATTTTTTTTTACTGGGTCGTTTTATGTACTGAATTTTGATTGTTTTGTTTTGTTGTGGTGCTGGGGACCGAGCGCTGGCCTCACACGTGGTAGGTGAGCACTCTACCACTGAGCTCCCGCCCCGGGCCGAGGTCTGAAAGTTTTCTTTACATTCTGGAAAGCAGTCCACCCTAAAATATGTGATTCCCAAATGCTTTCTGCAAGTCTATGATCCAACTTTCTTTTAGCATATCTTATAGAGAGTGGTACTGTAGATTGTCATGGAGACAGATTCTTCAACGTGTTTTGTTATAGGAGAACTTAGGATGTTGAACCTAAAAGGTCTTTGTCTAATCCAAGGTCGCAATCCAAGATCTTCCATGTTTTTAACAGAAGGTTTACAGTTTTAAATTTGGTCTATGATCGATTTTTGGTTAATTTTTACATTCAGTGCAAG
The DNA here is from genome assembly GCF_052094955.1 of Ictidomys tridecemlineatus. Classification (NCBI taxonomy): domain Eukaryota; kingdom Metazoa; phylum Chordata; class Mammalia; order Rodentia; family Sciuridae; genus Ictidomys; species Ictidomys tridecemlineatus. The sequence goes on from NC_135487.1 coordinate 2,731,449, forward strand.
GTACAAATCCAAGTCCGTTTTATTTCACACGAATATGTAATCATTGTGGATACACATGTGAATAGGAAAAAGAAACGGAGGACTGCCCTTTGTCAGACATCAGGTTCCCAGCTGTGCAGGTTGTTCCTGGCCTGCTCCCTGCCGCTGACCTCGTTGTACCACTTGATGCCCACACCCCTGGCCTCGGTTCCAGGCATGAGCTTCACCAGGTCTGGAACCAGGCAGTGTCGGGGGTCATTCTATTCCCCTCGAGCGGCTTCGACTGCTCCATGGCCTTTGTATTTTCATGTGAATTTCAGCATCAGTTTGTCGATTTCTATGAAAGACCCTCTGCTCGGCACTCCCCCGAATCCACAGATCCATCTGCAGAGAACCTGTGTCTTGGAGATGCCAAGTCTTGTCATCATGGACTTAGTATCTCTCTGCATATCTACATCTTTTTAAATTTCCCTCGGGAATGTTTTGTGGTTTCCAGGGCACATGTCTTAAAAATCCTTTGATAGATTTATTCCTAGGAATTCATATTTTGATGCATTTATTGAAGACATCATTTTAACTTATGTCCTTTTTTCTTTTTTGTTACTTTTAGTTATAAGTGACAGTAGATACATTGTGACATATCATACACACATGGAGTGTAACTCCCCATTCTTGTGGGTGGATGTGACGTGGAGTTACCCTGGTTGTGTATTCATCTATGAACATAGGGGGAGAGTGATGTCCAGTCATTCCACTGTCTTTCCCCTCCCCGTCCCCATCCCCTTCCCTCATTCCCCTCTGTCTAATCCCATGAACCTCCCCTCCTCCCTCTCCCTGACCCCCACCGACTGGGAGTCAGCATCTGCAGATCAGAAGTCACACTGGGCCTTTGGGTTCTTGGGATTGGCTTATTTCACTTAGCATGATAGCCTCCAGTACCACCCATTTACAGCAAATGCCATAACTATACCCAAAGGACTTAAAATCAGCATTCTATAGTGACGGGGCCACATCAATGTTCACAGCAGCTCAATTAACAGTAGCTAAGCTATGGAACCAACCTACATGCCTTTCAATAGATGAATAGATAAAGGAAATGTGGTACATCAACACAAGGGAATATTACTCCGCCATAAAGAAAAATGCAATTATGGCATTTGCCAGTAAATAAATGGAACTGGAGGCTCTCAATGACACTTTTGTGGTATTTTCAGTTTCCAGTTGCTTGTTACTAGCACAACACAATTAATTTTTGACCTGATTTTCTATAATCTCACTAAATTAACTTATTAATTCTAGTAGCTTTTTGTAGGTTTTGTTGAATTTTTCTGCATGTTGTCTGTGAGCAAAAACAGACTTGCTCCTGTTTTTATAACCTGAGTTCCTTTTTTTTTCATACCTTATTGCAATGGCAAAGGTGTGTCAAACTTAACTGGCAAGAAAGGATGTCCTGGTCTTGGATGTTAAAGGGAAGCTTATCTCTATGTTTTTCTTAGATATCCTTTTTCAGGTTGTATTAACCATGTCTTTTTACTTTCTGTATTTCTGATCCTTTGACATCTTAGGGTCTTGCTGACCCTGAGGGTACTGTCCCTCCTAGGATGGCCACTGCCTAGAGATAGGAATCAACTCACATGCTGACCAGCTAATCCGGAGCCGTCTGCACAGCCACCTCCTTTATGAAGCTCTTTCACTCTGGGTGGATATTCCCCTGCCCTGGTCACTCCAGGGCCAGGTAATGTGGGATTCCACTATGGCACACCTAGGGGACTAATAAGGTGTCAATCAAATGTTATGAAACATGAAAAACAAAGAAAAAAGCAGAAGTCATCGTCAAGAGGAGAAACAGCTAACAGAACAAGACCCAGAGATGACCAGATATTGGAACTATCAGTCAAGGCCCATAAAGTCACTGTGATCACTGTGTTAAAGGTCAAGGAGAAAAAAGTAGACACCAGGCGTGACCCAACAGAACTCAAAGTTCAAATGCTGAAAGCTGAAGACAGAGCGGGGACCTTGAGACCTCACTGTGTCCCAATGAGGTCACATTTGCAGGTCGTAAAGATCAATTCCTGGAATTCAACATCTTTTTCTGGGACGCAGTTCAGTCTGTACAAGCACCAAGCATATTAAGTAACAGGAGGGGCTGCGGTCCCACGTTCTTGCCTAGAAATGACGCATCTCTTCTCTGCCAGTTGTTGGGGGTTTGGATCAACTTGGTCTGCGTATCGTCTGGGGTCAGCTTGACTGTGTCCAGCCTTGGAAATCCTCAGGGCCTCACGTTTAGCAGGTGAGCAGGATACCAGGGTTACTTTCACAGTCTGTGCTCTATCCTCACCTTTGATGTCCACGCTTCAGAGGGGCCTCCCTCCTGGCCACGCTGCTCTTGCGAGGCTGGTGGGAGGAGGCAGGGGCAGGGGCGGGGGCTGCTCAACCTCCGTTATAGCCTCCCCGTGGGTCCGGCCCTGTGTGCCTGCACCTCTGGGGGGTCTTCTCAGCCATCCCCCTCTCCTGCCAGAGAGGTGGAGGTGGGCCTCTCTGCACCAAGAGCTCACTCCTCCTGCTGCCCCAGGACCTGCGGCCCCTGAGGCTACTGCAGTGGACCTGGGTTTAGGCCTCCCCCCTCCCCCTGCCCTTCCCTGTTCTTCCCCAGCACAGGGTCCCTCCCTCCTCCCTGGGACACCTGGCCTGGCGGCCTCTGACCAGAGGGCTCATGCTGCGGTCCCAGGGCTGTGCTGCTGTGCTGGCCCACTCTGGGCTTCCAGCTTGCCCCTCCCACGTCCATGTCTACGGCAGTCCCCTATTCCTCCAGAACTCCACCACGGGCTGGCTCTGGCTGCGTGCCCTGGGCCTCATGGGGCCTGTTGGCCTGGGATTCAAGGCAGCCATTTCCCTGTGCCCTCAGCTTGCCTGTGGGTCAAGAAGAGCCATGCGTCCGCCTGGCCTCAGGGCTGGGCAGGAATGGCTGTCCTTCCGGATTTCTGCGTCTGCCATGGAGGGGAGCTAGCAGACACGCGCCAGGTCTGCAGGGCGTACCCCTCCTCCCACCTGGAGTTCTCACTCGGCTCTTTGGATCTAGGACCCAAATCCACGTCGAGGCTGATTGGCAGGAGGAGGGCAGTTGCCTTCACGGAGGTGGAGGTGGGCCTCTCCGCACCAAGCGACGTAGGAGGCAGTGACGATGCCTTTGCAGGTTCTAGACAAAGAGCGATGATGGCGAAGGGGCCGACGGATGGACCAGGTGGTGAGTTTAGGGTGTCCCTCAGCTGCGTGGGGGAGGGAAGAGGAGGGTGAGCCCCTAAGACTCCTTACGGAGGTTCACCCCAACCCCATCCCCAGGCTCTGGGATGGAGCTGCGCCCCTGCCCTGGAACTGAGGGGACACCCCTCCCCAAAGAGTCCGTGTGGGTCTCGCTGTGGGGGGGAGAGGCCTCTCTGCAGCTTCAATCCCCAGGTGGCCCCAGATTGAAATGACTGGTGCTCCCCCCGCCCACCTGAGCCGCTCTGCCTTAACCCCTGGGGTCTTACCTGCCCCCTCTCTCCCCCGCTCTGCTGCTGAGACCACCCGCAGGCGAAGTTGCTGAGGCAGAGAGACCACTCAGCCCACCCAGCACCACGAGCTGAGGTGGGTCCTGGACTTGAGCATGGGCGGTGACCCAGGCCTTGCCCTCTGAGTCCTAAACTGCCACCTCTCGGCAGCACGTGCTTTCCTAGCGTCTGTCCAGTGGTGTAGAAGGGGGAAGGGGAAGGAGTTCTGTGGAGCCTGGGGGCCCATGGCCCTCCCCATCTCGGCCTCTGGCCCGAGGCACCAAGCTCGTGTGCGGCCAGCTGCTGTGGACCCAGGGCCTGTGCAAGACCCAGACTCAGGGCTTCGCGGCAGGGATGGGACTGATCTGTGTGCGGGGGATGTCCACATCCGAGGAGCAACAACCGTCTTGTCAGAAAATTCCCAGCCATTTAGATGTCTTCAAAGTGGTGTTTTCCGAGACTCTACAGCTCTGAGATCATGGTCTGCTGTCCACAGCCCGGGGCTTGGTTCACGCAGGAGGACGCACCTCCGTCAGCACCCACTAAGCAGATCCCAACTGGCGAAGGCCTCTGCTCTTGCTGACAGAGTAATTTAGTGTCGTTAGTTTCAGGGACTCAAAGCCAAACCAGAAGGCAAAACTGGATGCACACTCCCGCGAAGCATAGCAGGATGGCGTTTAGACGTCCTGTGAGTCACTCGGGGACAGGGGGCCTCGGGTCTTCAACAGGGCAGGGGCTTCCTGGTCCTCCTCCCACTTCTCCCGACTTCAAAATCGAGGGTTCTTTCTCCTGCACTTGCCTTTCCAGGCTGCACCTTCTTAGAAGATCCAAATCTTGCCTGTAGAGACCCCCATCTTTCCCTCCAGGGATGGATGCTGCTGCAAGACCACCCTGCCCATCAGAAGCCTCCCACATGCTCTGAGATTGGAGGCCAGGAGCCTCCACCAACCAGCCAGTCTCGGGGCTGGCTCGCGGCCCCGCCCTGCCTGCTTGGGTCTGCGCTGCTCACAGGATTTCCAAGGTCCTCCGAAAGACCACCCTTCTGGAGTGGGCTCCAAACACGTGTGTGTGTGTGTGTGTGTGTGTGTGTGCATGCGTGTGCACCTGTGTGTGCATGTGTGTACGTGTCTGTGAACACAGGTGCACCAACGATGCCAGTTATCACCCAGTTAAACCCGCTCGGCACACTGGAGACTCGGGAGGAGCAGGCTGACCCCCGGGCTCTGTTGGGACCCTTGCACACACCCTGTAGGCAGTGATTTGGTCTGTCTTCATGAGTGAACAACAGAACAAAAGCAGAGAGCAAAATAAAAAGCCTTTGATGATGAGACATTTCACAGCCACGGCCCAGATGAGAGCCACGTGGGTCAGAGCTCCAGGATCCTGAGTCGAGTCTGAGCGCCCAGACATGGTTTCCAGGGTCCCGTTACGCTTCTGTCATTATGGTTATGACAACTGCTCTCAGCACACTGCTGTTATTTTGTCTGGAGAAGCATCCCAAGGGACAGCAGATTGCTACAAAGATGTTGTCTTGAAGCATCTCCCTGAAAGCTTGGGGCTGTGCCTTTCAGCCTGATGTGAGGATGAACTGGAAATATAAACCAATCCTGGCCAGGCACAGAGGTGCACGCCTGAAATCCCACCACTCAGGAGGCTGAGACAAGAGGGTCGCAAGTTCAAGGCCAGCCTCAGCCACATAGAGCTGCCCTAAGCAACTGGGCAAGACCCTGTCTCAAAATAAAAACAAATAAAAAGGGTCGGGGATGTGGTCAAGTGACAAAGTGCCCCTGGGTTCAATCCCAAGGACCAAAAATGTATAAAACCTACTCCTCCCCCCATCAGGGAGACCGTACTGGCACGAGGCTCAAGGGGAAGCCAGGGTCCAGTCTGACGTGATACAGGGGTGGCTGGGAATGTGTCACCAGGCCAGTGGCCAAGCACAACGTGCCGGAATCTCGACCCTGGATAACGCGTCTTTCCATCCATCATCTCTGCATTTGCCAGCCTAGGTGTCCATCAGCTTTGAAAGTGGCAAATCAAATCCACAGAGTGACAAAGCCCAAAGCCACCGCACTGGAAGTCTCCGGTGAGTGCAGAGCGGCAGCACTGACGGGCGGCCATCACAGCGTGTTCCTGAGGTGTGTCCTGAAGGACCCAGTGGGCGGAGTCCAGAGCCCAGGAGGGAAAAGAAGGCTTATGGCTTCGCCAACAAGGAGAAGCCCGGGAACTCCGGTCCCAGAGCCTGTGGCTGCACATGGGGGAACAGGGGGTTTTAAGAGCTGTCTCTGTCCGAGGCGGAATCCCCTTGTTAACTCCGGAGACAGTCATTCCTGAGATTCCCGGTGCCATCTCCAAGTGGAGGACTTTGTCCTGTGGTGTGTGTCTCCAGGACAGAGAGCTCTGCCCAGGACAGGGAAGAAGCTAATCCTGTTTCCCTGAGGCTGGGCTGGGAGAGATTAGGGAGAGGAGGGGTTAGGGAGGGAGGGGAGAGGAAGAGAAAGCACTTTAAAGACAAGTCGCAGTGGCAGAGCAGCAAGGGCTGCACTCAAAGAATCCAGAAGGCCACTGGCCACTGTCACCGGAGCACCTTGATGAGTTCCCAAGAGCTGGATGAGAGCCCGGTGGGGGGAAGGTGGGCTGTGTATGTGCAGCCACAGAGAGGGCTGCCGGGTGAAGACCCACACCTGTGGCCGCCTACCACCCGAGTCAGCCAGAAAGACCCCGTCCAGGGCCAGGCCCCAAGCCTGAGGCGCCCTCGGGTTGCACAGCAAATGCAGAGGCAGACCTCTCCTTTCAAAGAAAGAGATCAACTTGTTAACAACGTCTTGGTGTGGAACAGGAATCCACAGAGCTGGTCCCCAAGGGGAAGCATCCCCAAGCCAAGGAGACCAAGGGGACCGTCCCCCCCCCCCCACTGCCCATGAAATCCCTGTCTGTTCCCCCATCAAATTCTACTTGGGCCAAAAGCACCACCAGGAAACCCTGAGCTGGTCGCAGGGTCCCTTATTCCAACAAGCCAGGAGGGGGTGACCCCCAGGCCAGGAGTCCACCTCGCCCGGCTCCTCTCGGGGGCTTGCTAACCCTGGTGTTCAGCTGAAAAATGGGAATGACACTGGCCACACTCAGGGAAGCCACCTGGGGAGCAGGTGAGGTCACGCTCTGGGACCAACAGAGTCCACACCTGGGAGGGCTCTGGACGCACCTCGGGATGGCTGTCCCAGTGTGAACGGAAGACACTGTCCCTCACAGTGACCAAGGGACTTCGAGGGTGCACAAGTATCGTCATGGGCTAGAGCCCAGTGGCTCCCGCCTCCTCCTGGGCTGGGGAAGGATGGTGAGGTGGGGGTCCTGGCGGGAGGCGTTTTGTTAGAGCAGCAATGGGGGTCTCATCCACGGCACAGGGCAGCCCCCAGAGGAGGCCAGGGTGGCCGGCGTGCCCTCCTGCTCGTGTCCAACACAGACAGTTCCGCTCCACCCAGAGGGGGCCAGGAGTGAGCGCCACCTTCACAGCCACAGCTCCCAGGTGCTGCCGGGGCTTGGGGGCTCTGGGGGGAGGGTCCCTGCTCTGAGGCCCTCCCCCCCTCTGTCCCTCCCTTCACCTCCACTGGTAAGTTCTCCCTGGGGCCCACGGCCACTCCTGGCAGCAATTCCTGCAGCCCTTTCCACTGACTGGCTTGCTGCCCTGCTCCTGCTGGACCATGAACACCCCACATAGCCCCAGGCCTGCTCTGCTCAGCCCAGGGCATGGCGCACAGTAGGTGCTCAACCGACCCCTGTTGAAGAAGTGGATGAACGCAGGGCCAGCCCTCGGCACCTCCTCCTGTGTGCTCCCTGAGCCAGGCCGGGGCTGGGGTCGGGGAGGCAAAGGCAGACGGAGTGTGGGGCAGCCCGGTCTCCTCTGCCGTGACCTCTGGGGTGCCCGGTCCTGACCCTGAGGAGAGAGCCCTGTCCACTCCTGTCCTGAGACCATGCAGGGAGCCCACCAGCACAAGCCTGGACGAAAGGGAAGAGCAGGAGCGTCCCCGGAGATGAAGACATCGCAGACCCAACACGGACAGGCCCCGGGGTTTCACTCACATCCGGGGGCCCGGGAGGACCACTCGGCTCTCAGACCGCGCTGGGAAGGGGGAGGCTCCAGAAGGCTAAGGAGGGAAATTGTCCTGAAAGGTCAGACGTTTCCTCTCGCTTTGCCAAGAGGGAGGTTTTGATTTCTCGGTGGACAGCTAATTCACTTCCAGACGCCTTCTGCTGGCTGAATTCCCACCGAGGGACGCGAGCGGTGATTTCAATTTGTGTTGGAATTAATGCCCCTGCTCAAGAGACACAGCGAGTTCTGGGCAGTCCTGATGGGCGAGAGCTGATGTTCCTCCTCTGAGTCAGGAGGCGGGCCTCAAGAATTCAGGGTAAAACTCCTGCTGTCCCAGTGGGGGCAGAACCTTCCAGAAGCCACCGTCCTGGGTTTGGGGAGAGCCAAGTCATGCCGGTGCCTTCCGGGAAAAGCTGGAGCTACTGCAACCAGAGGACAGCAGCTGGGGCGGGGCGTGGTCTAAATGGCCCCCCAGGAAAGAAACCAGGCCCAGAGAAGGTGGGGGAGACCCGCCCAGACCTCGAGAGGAGGGGCCCGAGCGGGAGTGTCCCCAGGAGTCAGGAGCCACATCCCTCAGGTCCCTGGTGTCTGAAGGCATTTCCTTAGGAAGGCCACCTGCAGGAGACCTGGGGTGGAAGGCCAGGCCCTACCTTCCTGTCCAGCTGCTGAGACCCCCCCCCCTGCTGTGGCCACAGCCCTGGGGCATGGTGGAGGGAAACGGGAGCCCAGGACCGTCCTTGCTTCCTGACCCGGACCCTCAGGCTCCTTCTCTCTCTGCTTTCCACTTTTCCCAGTCTGAAATCCCAAGACGCTGCAAGTAGAGGCCCTCACCCAGGCTTTGGCACCACATAAATTCTCAGGACCGTTTTTCATATCCGTAAAAGTTGTGTCGTGATGGAGCCTGGCTTGATTGCCAGCTTGCAGTGTTGGCTGGGTGAGAAAGGAGATGGATGACTGACAGCAGCCTCCTTACCAGGTGACATTCGAGGATGATTTACACCCAGCGGCAGACCACTCCCGGCCCTGGGAACAGCACTGTGGGACTCACAGTCCTCCCCACTCCCACTGGCTGTGGGGAGACAGGGGAGTGGAGGGATCCGCCCAGTCTGTGCCAATCTCTGCGGGTTTTATGGCCTGTTTATCAACGCAAGGGAAGAGTGGTGCTCAAGGATCCCTGAGGGGCCCTGGAAGGGGTGGATCCGGGGCGGGGAGGGGGGCGGGTCCCCTAGACTTCCAGAGAATGGGTCCTTGAAGGGAGAAGGTGGTGGTCCCTGATCCTCCCAAGGGGGCGTCAGAGCCTCAAGCCCATCTTGTGCTTGAGTCTTTACCTTTTGGGTGTTACAGATACAAGACTCCCTCCTCCCGGAGCCTGGGGACCACTGTCTCCCCCCATCGGGGTCATGGCCCCCTTGGGAATACCTGACACTCTGAAATGAAGCAGGAATCCTCGGGTTTCTGGTTTCCGGGAGACTGCAGTTATCCCCAGGTGTGTGTGTGTGTGTGTGTGTGTGTGTGTGTCCGTGTGTGTGTGTGTGTCCGTGTGTGTGTGTGTGTGTCTGTGTGTGTGTGTGTGTCTGTGTGTGTGTCCGTGACTTAGAGTCACAGAGTCACAGCTATTCATCTCCCTGGGCAGCACAACCCGGAGCTCAGGAACAGATTTTCCTCCAGGTTTTCTGAGCGTCCCTCTCTTCTCCAGGGGGAAAACGGGTCAGGCCCTCTTGGCGGAGAGTTGTAGACGGTCCCACTCCCACATGTGCAGCCGGGGTGCGTGCCAAGGACTCAGATGAATGGGAGAGGAGAGCCCAGGAAATGGGCAAAGAGGGGTTCCCACACAGGAGGCCCAGCTTCAAGAGCCCTAGCAGAGGACAGTGCCCACTGACCAGGCCCATGGGAGAGGAGGGGGTTTTCATTTGAGTCCAGAAGCTTCTCGCGGTGACTTCGTCCAGCGCTGGCCCACAGGATCCCGTTGCTGTCCCACCTGCTCTCAGGGGGGAGGGGTGGGATCTATCGGGGAGCACAGCCAGGGTCATGTTCTCCACTGAGCTTCCTGACCCAGGGCTTCTGGGAAATTGCCGGAACACACCCCGTCCCTCGCAGCTGCACACTAGCCTGACTCCCACCAACTCTGCGTCTCTCGTGAGCTCCCTGGGTACCTGGATGGCAGCTCCTGGGGACCTTGGGGTCAGATGGTGCTGGGTTTGAATCCTGCCTCCCCCTCCCTGCCTGAGCTGTCATGGGCAGGCCATCCCCCTTCTGGAGAAGGGAAAGAGCTGTCTCCCAGGGCTGCTGTGGGAGGCAGGAGGGTGTCTGAGAGATGCTTAACTGGGAACCCCAGGGGACCTCCCAGTGTGCAGGCTCTAAATCCCAGGCCGGGTGGCAGAGCTGCGGCTGGGCTTTGGCTAACCCACTCCTCGGGTCTGGCTGTCCTGTGCAAGGGGCCACTGGAGCCCTTGGCTTGCAGGACCTTCACTGTCGCCACCCCTTGTCTCACAAGTGACCTGGCGAGAGCTTTCACTGACACACTTGGGTACCTGCCTTGCGTCCCCTAGCCAGGTCAGCCACCCCAGCAGGAGCAGGAGCTAGTGCTGGGAACCAGGGGAGGGCGAGCTGCCGGCCACCTGGAGGCAGGAGAGCCCACCTCCGGCATGGGCCTGCTGTGCATCTCTAGAAAGACCCGTCATCCCCAGCCTGGGGACTCTGGACCCAGGGTTGAGAGCAGGAGAGGAGGGGGAGTGAGCAGAAACAGGCCTCCATCTGGATGGGACAGGCCGACGACTTGGAGAAGGACCAGTGGCCAGGGCAAGCCGCCCAATGGACACACCGGGCCCGTTTTAGGTTTGCATTCCGAGGGCGAGACAGGGTGGAAACGCAGCCAAGGGAAATTAATTAGAGCAGAATAACTTTCCCATGTTTTCCTGTGCAAATGGAGCCAAGGCCAGGGAGCTCTGCGGTGGGGGCTGACTGTGCTGGGGAGCGTCGGGCGCTTGTGATTTCAGGAAGGAACAGCCGAGTGGGAGTCGGGAGAGGCACTGCACTGCCAGCCCAGCCCGGAGAGGGGGTCCTGCAGCCAAGAGGCCCAGTGACAGGGAGCACTGAGCCTGAGACCCCAAGAGAGCCCCAATCTCATCACACAGTGAATCATCTGCACGGCCGCCAACGGAGACAAGGGACACCGTTCCCACCCTCAACCACGTCGAAGTCCTCACCCCCTTGCCTCTGGACGTGACCTCACATGGACCCGGGGTCTTTGCAGATGTCATGAGAAGCCACCGTCAGGTCAGCAGGGAACAGGTTTGGGGATGGGTCCAATCTGACTGAAGTCCTTACAGAGGGGGACACAGACCTGCTGGAGGGGGGACCTCATGATGCCAGAGGTGGAGGCCAGAGTGGCACCTCCAGAACCCAGGACAGGCAGGGCCACCACCAAACCACGAGGCCAGGGAGAGGCCTGAGCTGGGCGCCCTCGGGAGCCAGCCCTGCCCGCAGGTGACCCCCGCTTCTAAGCCCCAGTCTGTGTGACAATAGACGGATGTCCTTTGGGTCCCCAGTTTGTGGCCCCTTGTTTCAGCAGCGCGGGAAACTCACCCGCTCCCTGGAGGGCACAGGAGGCACGTGAGCAGGAGGACGGAGGAGAGAGCGGGCGGAGGTGGGGTCGAGGTCCAGGGGGGCAGCGAGCTGGGGCCAAGGCGGGGAGAGCTCGGGCCTGAGATGAGGGCCAGCGGGGCCTGGGCAGGGGAGCCAGGGGCCAGGGGAGAGGAGCCTGGAGAGGTCGGGCCCCCAAATGGCCAGCTCACTCAGAGCGTGAGAGGCCGGTCCCCGCTGGCTCCACTCTAAGGTGCACACAGGCCGGGCTGGCTCAGCCGAGGGCAGCACCCGCTGGACCTCCCACAGGACGCCCCAGGCCACGGGGGAGGTGCAGGGGCTCCCCTCTGTCTGTCGTCTCTCTCCACGAGTCACCGCTGCTTCGTGGCTTCTCGCGGCCCTGTGACGGCTCCCAGCCCTGTGGTCAGAGGCCCTCCACTGGGTCCGGCCTGCTGGTGGGCCTGCTGCGGTCTCAGCGAGGCTGCGGAGACTGCACCCGCAAACCCCTCTCGATGTTGGCAGGACCCTGTCCCGTGGGGGTAGGACTGAGGTCCCCGTCTTCTCCCGGGCTGTCACTCAGGTCCTAGAGGACCAACCCCTCCATGTGCCCCTCTGCGTGCCCCCTCCTGTGGTCACTCCATCTTCAAAGCCAGCCGTGGAGCCCGTCATGCCCTGCCCTTCTGGTGCTCTGCTCCTTTCCAGGTCACCTGAGCGGCCCCCCAGATGGCCTGTCCTTGTGAAGTCCACTGTGCCATGTGACTCTCCTTCAGGGCACAGACACTGGCGCTCCTCAGAGTCCGGCCCTCCCCGCCAGGTCCTGCTCTCGCTGGCATTGGGCGATGATGGCTGTAGCCTGACCCCTCCTCTGGGTCTCCTCTAGGCCGAGGGCCAGGGCTCTGGGAGCTGGTGCCCGACAGGCACAGAGCAGGTGGAAGGGCCTGGAGCCACGGCCAGGAGAGCTTGGCGGAGCTCCCTGACTGCTAAGTGCAGGCCAGGGACCTCAGGGGGGAGGCAGAGAGGGAGGAACACAGCCTGGAAGGGAGCGGGAGGGAGCCCTGGCCAGGAGGGGCTGCCCACAGGGAGGAGGCGCAGCACACGCCCGCGCCTTCCCTTCCCTCCCTTGGCCCTGACATCATCCCACCCTGGGGGCAGCCTCATCCGCTAGAGTGACTCCGTCACTGGGACCAGGCCTCCCCCGGTCATCAGCCTTTGCCCCTCAGAGGCCACCCTCAGCCAAGCATGACCCAGGCCCCGGGAGCATCTGGGCACAGGCAGCATCTTCATCACTGAGGAAAGCACGAGGAGGACCAGCAGGACAGGCGTCCTGAGCCAGGCGTGCGCAGGCGTGTGTGTGTGTGTGTGTGTGTGTGTGTGTGCATGTGTGTGCATGTGTGTGCATGAATGTGTGTGCATGTGTGTGCATGAATGTGTGTGTGTGTGCATGTGTGTGCATGTGTGTGCATGTGCGTGCCTGTGTGTGTGTGCGCGTGTGTGCATGTGTGTGCATGTGTGTGCATGTGCGTGCCTGTGTGTGTGTGCGCGTGTGTGCATGTGTGTGTGTGTGCGTGTGTGTGTGTGTGTGCATGTGTGTGTGTGCGTGTGTGTGTGTGTGCGTGTGTGTGCATGTGTGTGTGTGTGTGCATGTGTGTGCATGAATGTGTGGATGTGCGTGCCTGTGTGTGTGCGTGCGTGTGCGTGTGTGTGCGTGTGTGTGTGCGCGTGTGTGTGCGTGCGTGTGCATGTGTGTGCGTGTGTGTGCGCGTGTGTGTGCATGTGTGTGCATGAATGTGTGGATGTGCGTGCCTGTGTGTGTGTGCGTGCGTGTGCATGTGTGTGCGTGTGTGTGCGCGTGTGTGTGCATGTGTGTGCATGAATGTGTGGATGTGCGTGCCTGTGTGTGTGTGCGTGCGTGTGCGTGTGTGTGTGTGTGTGTGCATGTGAGTTTTCTGAATGGAATAAACTCATAGCACGCATCCCGCTAGTTGCCGGCACCTTCATTTTCTGATAACAAATGGCCGTCCAGGATGGATAGCAGCTCCCTGCCACTGTGTGAGGCCCCGCGTGAGGCAGGGAACAGCCTCTGGGCTGCAGCTGCTCTGCCTCTGTCGCTGGCCCCAGCCGGGGGTCCACTGCCACTTAGCCAGGCTGGCCTCTCTTCGTTTCTCCTTCTGTTACTCAGTTACCTGTATAAGCTGCAAACCCTGCTGCTGAGCGACAGATACACGTAAATTGTGATTTCCACTTAGAGGGACGTGTGTCTGCAAGGTGGAAAGGAAGGAGGAAGCGAGAAGAGCTGTCCACCACAGTGGGCCTCTGCCGTGTCCATGCTGCAGACAGAGCACAGGAGCCAAGAGCCTGGCGTCCAGGCCCATCTGCTGCAGTTAAGGGTGTTCAGGGTCCGAGCGGCACAGCAGGCCTGACGTGGACTCCAGAGCCGCTCCCTGGGCTTCGGGTACAGCTCTTGCCCTCTGTGTGACAGTAGCAAGCTTGCCTGACCTCTCTGTGTCTCCCTTGTAAACAGGGGGTTATGAAAGCACCTGACTCGTGGTGTCACCCAAGCATCTGTGTGACACCGTTCAGCCAGTGTACTCTGGCTGCATTGCCAATCCACCCACTCGCCCCAAAGCTGCCTGCTGCATCTGCCCACGAGCCAAGAGCAACACTGAGGGCTGAGTTGGCAGCCTGCGCCCTGGGCACACCCTCTCGCTCCCAGCCAGCCTGTGCCATGCTTTGGTGTTGGTTGAGCTGCTGAAACACCAGCCCTGAAGGGACTGAAACCTTTCCCCAATGCCTTCCATCTGTGAGAGGCTGTCCCTGCCCAGCCACATGACTAAGGCACCTCTCACCAGGGCTCCCTCATGAGTGACGAGCCAGGGTCCTGGGTACGAGGTCAACCCCGTGCCTCACGCATGCGCTCTGCCTCCCTGATGTGCCTGGAGTGCACCAACTCAGCTGGGTGTGTGCAGGGCTCCTGGCACCTGCCCTACCTCCTCTTCCTGGACTCACCTCGGGCCTCACCTTGTCCAGAAGCTTCAGGGTCCTGTGGACACCCCTGTCCCCATGCAGATGCCTCCCCACAGGGATCAGCCCCTGCCCAGGCCACCAGGACTCCTGTTTTGCCTTGTCCACGGTGCTTGCCTGCATTGCTCTTCTGGATCAGCTTCCATGGGTGCCCCAGTCCCTCTGGAGGAACTGTTGTTCCCGCCCCTGTGAGCTCAGAGCCAGTCCCTGTTGACTGCTGAGGCTTCCCTCTGCAGGACAGAGACGCGAGGATTCTGTGCCATCTCTGCATCCGCACCATACCAAGCGCATGGCCCAGCATGGGCCCTAAGGATGCCTGTTATGCCTGCACTGATGGGTGGGTGGATGGATGGATGGACAGATGAATGGACGGACAGATGGACGGATGGAAGGAAGGGTGGATGGAGGGGATGATGGATGGATGGATGGATGAGTGGATGGTAGTTAGTGGGAGGACACAGGGATGGGTGGACGGATGTGGGGGAGAGGCGAGCACACCATCCCAGGATACGAAGGGCTGTTGAGCTGATCCGATTAAGAAGAGCAGGTACATGAAAGCTCTCTTCACTCCATTGTCAGAAAAGCAGAACACAGATCTACAAAGACAGAAAGGATCCTGTCCAGCCTCCTCCAGGGGGAACACAGGTTAACACTAAGACGACTTTAAGCCCTAGGCCTGGAGACGCACCAGAGGGATCCAGGTTAACAAGCTTTCCAGGGAGCATCGCCCACGTTGCTGCCCCTGGAGACGCATGACCTGGAACCCAGCACCCCCTCTTAAAGATCCATCCATTCTCTGGGTGTCTTTCATATATATGTGGACATGAAATTCACATGAGAACACATTTCCTGTCGTTTTCCTCTTGATAAGCTGTTGTTGTTGGTTTTTTTTGCCACAGAGGTTCAGATACAAACTTAGGAGGGGTGAAGAAAACTTTTCTTCCCCAACAAATAGCTGAATGAACGGGTGGATGGACGTGTGGATACATGGACACCTGAATGGACGGGTGGTTGTTGGGCTGGAGGATAAACTGGTGGCTTGGATGGATGGATGGACTAATGAGTGGACAAAGGACAGGTTGATGAGCAGATGGACAGTGGACAGAGAGGTGAGCCAATCTTTGTCATTCACTCTTACTAAGTCAATAAGAGACAGGAAAGAACTTGAACAGACTCATGTGAAGTGGAGCCCCTCAAACTGACCACAGAGGTGACGGGCCCAGGCCTGTCTGTCCCAGGCAGTCTGTCCTCCCTGCCACGTCACGGCAGCCACTCCCCTCAGTTCTGGTCCATGTTTCTCTATCACGGACCTTGGGCGTCTCTGTGGCTCTCCTGCTCAGATGGACACTTGGCTGAGGCGCCTTTGGATGGCCAGCGCTGTCCAGGTACCCCAGCTCAGAGTGAGCTGGTCTCAGGTTTCAGCTCTGAACAGAACACCCTGGTCTGCCTGGGTGTTGGCAGATTTTCCGAGGACAAAGACGCAGTTAAGGGAAGAGGAAAACGAGAAAGAAAAGGGTGACCAAGAAGAGACCACAGTGTCCCCTGTGAGCCACCCACTGTCTGGAAGCCAAGCCACACCGTGATTCAGGGTGAGGGCTGGAAGTGGCGGGCCCCTCCGAGATGTGTGATGTGGCCAGGAGAGGTCAGGGAGGATGGGGTAAAGGACACCGGCAGGCGCTGAGTGCCGTAGACCCAGCCACTCTGGAGTAGGGTATGATAACCCCATTCACAGGCAGAAGGCAGAGGCACCGGGAGGGGCGACTGCAGAATGCCACCTAACAAAGGGGTGGATCCAGAATCCAAGATGAACCTCGGTCTCGGTGACCCCAAACCCTGGGCTGTGTCTCCGGAGATACTTAGAGGAAGTAAACAGGGGAGTGGCAGAAAGGAGGAGGAGGCACAAGGAGAGGACAGCCCAGGGCGGTTGCCTGAGTGTCCTCACCCCCTTTGGTGGGAGCCCCAGAGCCACATGCTCAGAAGCAGCTGGGTGCTGAGCCTTCCCGGGGCGTGATCCAGAGAGCGCCGGGCAGGTGGTGATGCTCGGCTCCTGCTGCAGAGAGATGATGTTACCCTGTAGGTGACAGCGATTAATCGCTTTTTTCTCAAATCAGCCTATTAGAAATAATCATGCTGGCAACCGCGGGCCATTAATCTGCGCTGGAACCCAACCTGCACAGGCCGACATGGGGCGGGATCTGCAGAGAGCGGGCGGGGAGCTCTGCAGAGTGAACCCTGCCGTGAGGCGTCAGAGCCAGGGAGCCCCGGCCCTGCCCAGGCGGATCTGAAACAGCACACAGACACCAGGTGGCCATGGGGGACCCGGGGCTTCCTCCTGAAGGTGCCACTCCATTCTCAAGTGGCCTCTGTCCCTCCGTGTTGAAGTCCGTGATCAGCTGGGTTCCATCCTGGGTGATGGTGGAGA
Source organism: Ictidomys tridecemlineatus (assembly GCF_052094955.1). NCBI lineage: Eukaryota > Metazoa > Chordata > Mammalia > Rodentia > Sciuridae > Ictidomys > Ictidomys tridecemlineatus. The sequence goes on from NC_135487.1 coordinate 2,748,067, forward strand.
AGCAAAGACAATGACTCTGCATTTGGTGTCCCTGGGCTGGTGGCATGTCACAGGGCAGGAGGAGGCACTGCCCCAGGGGAACATAGTTCATCACAGATATGTAAGAATCCCCAGACCTGTGATTGTAGAAGAGAGAGGGACGTCCAACTCTCTTCCGGCAAGGTCCTCCCGGGGCCCAGCTCCATGCCACCCTCCCACAGACTGGAGGGACCCCCACATGGGAAGGCTTCGGTGAGTCTCCAGCGTCTGTGTCCTTGGGGGAGCTGTCCCCCTACCCACTTCCACCGTGAGAGCTCCTGACATTCCAGGGACCAAGAAGAAGGAAGGACGCAGGGTCCGGGCTGAGACCTGGCCACAGAGGCCACCCTCAGAGTCCAAAGCCGCCCAGGGCTTGCTGGAGCTGCTGGTAGCAGGCCTTCTCCTGAGACGCGGCTCTGCACGGTGCCTGGTGGACAAAATAGTGAAGCTGTTCCCAGCAGGCCTCCCCTGACCCGTAGGACCCTGCCCAGGCTCAGCTCCCTGGGGGCCGGGCACCAGGCAGGCTCGTGAGACTCGGCTCTCACCCCTCTTCTGCAGAACACCGGTTCTGAGCTCCAGGGTCCTCTTCAGCTGGGCATCAGCTCTCCAGGGCCCTCAGGGGCCAGTTGCCCTGTCTCCGAGCCAAAGTCAAACGTGCCCCCTCAGTGGGGCAGCTGAGCACGGAGCCCCAGGCAGGGCCGTGTTTCCCGAGGTCCTGCCTCCCGCTCTGCTCGGAGACCCTGCCTGGCTCCCTGCCTCGGTTTCCCCTCCAGGTCTCTGACCCAGACCTGCCCTGCTCCTCCTGTGGGCACCACCTGGGCTGGACAGCTGGGAGGTGCCAGGGCCCCCCGGTGTCCCCTGCTAGACCTCGGGGTGAGGCGCTAGCTTGCTTCCCTTTCTCTCGCCTTGGGAGCAGGAGGTATCTGGACAAAGCCGCGGCCACTCAGGGAGGCTGAACTCCGCCAGCGGCTCCGCAAACAGCCGCGACTCACCCAGCGAGAGGCCCGTCTCCCAGAGCACCCGCCCGCCTGCCTGGCTGACCTCTGACTTTCTGGAAACCAGCTTCTGTGAGAAGCGCTTGTGCGTGGAGCCTGGCCCAGTGGACTCACTTTCTGACGTGGCTGAATTTTGCTGAGAGGGACCCAGTCACCTGGACGGTCCTCAGTGCTGACTGCGGTTCGCAGAACCACGGCTCCCGTCCTGGCCAGAGGCTCCTCAGGGACCCAGGAGCTCTCTCTGCGGCTGCTCCCCGTTCCGTTAAGTTTCGTGTGTGTGACTCGCGGGGGCAGCTCAGACGTTGTCACCCACAGGAGAACGTGTGGACCAGGAGCCGGCACTCAACCTTCCCACAGGTTCCAGCTCGGGCCTCGCAGCTCGCGGCCACTGTCCCAGGGTCCCCTGTCAACTCAGGTGCTATGACCTCTAACGGCTGAGAAGCACTTCCCCTGGACAGCAGCCCCTACCTGCTGCAAAGTCCCGCAGATTCCAGCCCCTCACGGGTCCACACCCTCCCCACCTCCCGTCCCTGTGCGCTGTGACTGGCTCCTTGTCTCCTCTGGCCTTCCCACTGCCCTGCGGTCCCGTCTCCTCCACCGGGACTCGCCGGGCACTCTCTGTGGCCTCCTGCTCGGCAGAGACGGGGCAGTCTAGTGTGATGCCTGTTTTCTTTGGGCAATTCGGAGACAATCATCTAGGGAAAGGAAAGTTCTGAGCTGCATCTCTCAGAAGCCCAGGCAAAAGAGCTTTAGAATCTGGCTCCGGGCATCCCCTTTTGTACCGAGAACACGCCATCAAAGTCCCCTTTCTTCTCGTCCTGATTACCCCTTCTCAAGCCCCCGCCTCATCACAGAGCAGGGAGCAGATTTGGGGCCATTGTGCCGGTGGATTGCATGAGGTCAGAGGCTGGGAGAGAAGCCCCCGGGAACCCAGCTCCTCCAATCCTGCCAGAGGCTAGGGCCAGGGGCCGTGGGGCTAAAAAGGGCTCCTTTTTCTTTCCGAGGTTGCTTTATATCCTTTCTCATTAGAAAGAATAATGTCATGCCCTTTCTGCAGAAAGTCAGGGGCAAACATGGATTTCTTCAACGATTTTTTAAGGCGAGCTTAAAAAAAAAATCCACCAGGAGGAAAAATACAGCCTCCGACGGAGCCCTCTGTGTGTGATGAATCCACCGCTACCATAGCCTCTTCTCCTACAGCCAAGTGGCTGCAGCAAGAGGCTTTTATTATTGCTCATGTGTTGTTTAAATATTTCAGCTGGGAGACGCTATGCGAAGAGACAATAGCCTCCCTGACACAAGATTTATTAGGGAAGGTTGGCACAAATATATTTGTAGGGAACAAAATATGTTTGTAGAGATTATTCCAGATTTACAGTGATTAATAATGGATCGGAGCTGGTGGACGGGCCTCAAGGAGCCGCCGGCCTCCCTGGCAACTTCTGCACTGGGCTGAGTCAGAATAGAACATCGACTTGGGGGACACCAGGAGCCTTCTGCCCAAGGAGTGAAGCTTTCCCACTGGAGTGAAAGGAAACCCCAGGAAGCAGCGGAATACCTTATCTGCCATCCGCACTGACTGGCTAACGGGGCTCGCACCAGGAGGCATCCGGGGGCTCGGCACCGGCAGGGGCTCCCTGAGACCCCCAGAGCAGATGACCACAGAAAGGGATAGAGGCGGCTTCAGGGAGACAAAGAAGATTATGAGGCACTGCCCATGGATGTGTCCTCTTTTATCCACTCTGCGTCCAAAATGCCTCTTCAGGGACATCTCGAGACCTTACCCAGGTGCATCGTCTCCACCTGAAGGTGAATGGTGGGTAGCTCAGCCACGCCCCTGCCGTGCCAGGGACTCTGTGTAGCGGGGCCCCTCCCACCTCCCTGCAGACTCTGAGCCCATCAGAGCACCGCGGGGAGACCTCTCCCACACACTCCTTCCCCTGCCAACTGGCCCTCCATAATGGCCCATCTTCTTCGGAGAGCCGGAGTTGGCTGGAAACACAGTATGATTAATAAAATTTGCCACCAGACCCGAGGTTGACGCTAACAGGCTCCCAACAGACAGTCCCTCGATTGAATCTTATCACCCAGGGAGGGTGAGAGGGCCTTGTTAGAAACGACAGCCGAGCGCCTCTGCCCTGCCAATGACAAATGGCTGGCCACCCGTCAGCCATGCTGACGAGCTTTGGCTGGAAGGCAGAGGCACTAATGAAGACCCCCCACGCCCCCTGCTCCTGTGGGTGGCGGGCTCGGGTGGGAGTGCGCATCCCACTCATGAGCGGCAGCCTGTGGGGTTTCCGTCTTCCCAGTCTGTTGCCATGGAGAAGGAGCCGGTGGTGTTCATACAGCTGCGCCGATGTCTCCCGCGAGACGCGCCATGACGAGTTGGACTGGAAGTACCAAATGAGCAGCTATAATCTTCAAACTGTATGAATAAGTGATTGATGGGGCGCGGGGGCCGCACACAGCACTCTGGGTTCTGGCAGCGTGGGGCCCGGCAAAATGAAGCAATCAGCAGAGACACAAACAGCACAGCCGCTGGCTCACGCGGCCTTCCGCGGTGCCGCGCCCTGGGCCTGGGGTCTGCCCAGAAACAAAGACCGCCTTCTGCAGGCCACTACAGGTCCTGACGGCTCCAAACCCTCCTCTGATCCGTTCTTCCATGTGTGGCTCTTGGAGCTTTCTGAACCAAGGCTGAGCCTGCCCCCCTCTTCCCGCTGATGGGTAATGGAGACTGATAGGTATTGGGGGAAGTGAGCATCCACAGTGTGAATCCCTGGGACCTCCTCTGAGATCCCTGTTCCCTGCTCCCTGGAGACTCCCTATCCCCCAACCAGGTCCAACTGGACTTGGGGCCAAAGGTGACCATGACCTGGCAAGAAAAGTGAAGCAGGACCTACCTGTGTCCTCTCTCCAGAATTTTGGCATTGAGACCTCTAAGACTCACCAGTTAGAGGTGATTGGTGGAGTTGAAAGAGGAGGCAAACGCCCAAGACAGATGGCAGGAAGCCAGCAGCCCCGGGGAACACAGGAGACAGAGACAGGAAGACTGGACACAGAACGTCGTGAGCATCTCCTGTTCCCGAGTGTGGGATGGACAGACTCTACCCTCACCCTCCAGCTTTGACCTCCTTCTGGATACATGAGGGGACCATGCCCTACTGTGCCCCTGCAGTCAGGTGGGGCTACTGTGCTACTGGTTCTGGCCAAGGGGTAGGGGACATCCCTGCCACGGCTGGGCAGAGCACGTAAGTGCTGTGGGAGCCCCAGTCACTGCCCAGTGAGGCATCCTCCAGCTGCATCCCCACCAGAGACGAAGGGGTCTGAGTGAAGAGCCACCCAGACTCATGGCAGGTGATGTGCACGGATGGACACCTCTGCAGGGCAGAGCCAGCCTGGGCATCCTGGTTCCTCGCCCCAGCTGTCCCAGCCACACCCTGGCAGCTGACCAGTGCATGGGCAACACCTTCCCCGAAACTCAAGATGGGCCAAGTGGGTCCATGCACCTGGCCTTCAAAGGATCCCTTACGACAGCACCCAGACGCAGTGCACCATGGTCGGCGAGAGCACCGAGCCCTGGGGCCTGGACTGGCCACTGGCTCCCATACAGGGGGTGCTGCCTCCAAGGTCCTGCCCGTGGCCTGGGTTCTAATCCCTTGACATGAGCTAACTTAAGTACCTGCTTCTCCTGTGGTGCACCAGCACCTGTGCGGCCAGTGCCATCCTGGCCTACAGAGATGACCACCAGCAGCACCCGTGATAAAGAGGGACATGGCGTCCTGGAGCCCCGAGGAAGATGGCGGCAGGGCAGCACGGTGCACTTCTGATGTTGCAGGACGGCGGACTGTTTCCCAAAGACGCAGCCCACAGAAGTGGCCCCCATCCTTAGGGTGACCTCCTCTTTAGGGGGCGAGTCCAGCTTTCCCCCCTGGAACGAGAGCAGGGAGAGCAGGCTGGTGGCTGCAGTGCGTCACCGGGCAGCCGGCAGCCAGGCCGCTCCTACAGAGCCATGCACCCTGTCTCTGCTCCCTGGAGCACTCAACGGGTGGCTCGTGGCTGGCCCGCCATGCAGAGAGGCCACAGATGGGCTCTGGCCATCCACCCTGGTCTCTGGGTCCTCCTGGCTGGACCCCAGACAGCAGAGTGGAGATGCCACTCTTGTCCCAGTGCCAACCACTTCCGGCTGTGAATCTTCCCGTTGGTGGCCCCAGATACCGTGGAGTGGAGACAGGCCGTCCCTGGTGCTCTGAATTCCTGACCCACGGGGTCCAGGGACATTTGGAATCGTCCTTCTAAGGCCACAGATTTGCTCTATGAGGCAGCAGTAGCCACCGGACAAAGGTGAAGCCGCGGAAGCAGGAAGGTGGGAGGAGGCGGTAAGGAGGGCAGTGAGGGGGCCGTGAGGGGGCGGGCGCCGTGGGGCCCGTGCTAGGTGGGAGTGACCGACCCAGGTGGGAGTCCCGGGAACGCTCCGCGGAGGAGCTTGCGATTCAGAACTCAGTTCCCACGGTCACAGGCGGTCCTCAGGGCGTGAGCACCTGAAGCCTGGAATGTGGAGGGGTCACCCAGAGAGAGGCCGAGCTGCGGGTGCCCAGTACCTAGCGCGGACCCAGGGTGGGCACAGCACATGGCCCCAGGTGGGGAAGGACCCCATGTCCATCCACACAGGGTGGATGGGCAGAGCGTGGTGCTTACGCTGTGGTGGGAAGGGGGACCTGCTGCCCCCAGGGCCAGGAGGCCGTCCCTCCACGTGACGTCAGGCAAAACGCCAGACAGAAAGGGCGTGTCCCCTGGTCACCGTGAAATAAAAGCCAAACAGCGGGTCCCCCCGGAAACCAGAAGACGGTGGGGAGCCGGGTGGGAACGGCCGAGGGGCACAGGTGCTGGCCGTGTCCTGGAGCCGGCCGGGGACCTTGGGTGCTCACACAGGGGCGCTCAGTGCACAGAACTCCATCAAGTCGTACGGTTTGCGCCCCTGACTGCGCTCGCCGTGTTTCTCCTGTGGAGAGCTCGCGGGAAAGGCTCCCACATCCTCCGTGCAGCGGCCCCTGCGTCCCGTCGGCTGGACTGGGAGGCCGCCCCGTCCCCCAGCCTGCGGGCGTCTCTTCAGCTGGATTCCCTTCTCCAGGGCTCCGCTTCCTCTTCAAGGGCGGAGTTTTAAAAATTCCTTTGCTTGTCTGAACTCCTGGGCGATGAGGTCCCCAGACCCCATAAATAAAGTGTGGTCCCCTGGCAGCGAGGTTGGCGCTCTGCTCTGTGGTCCTGTAATAACACTGCTGATTAAAGTTCACTCGGCTGAGAATTAAATATCATTGCTGACGCATCACTGAGCTTTCACAAAACGGTTTCCGTGGGTATCAATGCCCTGAGAATGATGGAAATGAGACATCCATTAAAGGAGTCTTAATTAGAGTTTCAAGAAATGTATAATTGACTCGTCTTAATTATTACCTAACTTTACCCCATCATTTTATCACATGCTTCACTGTGGCACCATGTGGACTGTGTCCACCAGTGACAAGCGTACTGTCACACTGGCCACAAGGAAGAGGGCCGACGGGAGCCCTGGCCTGCCGCTCTGTCCCTTGGACTCCCACGCACCTGAGAGTGCGGTAGGTAAGCAGGGCCTGCTAACTACTGGGCGCAGCGTCAAGACACCCGGGTCTCAGCCTGGGACAGGAGAGTCACCACCCACGGGCCATGCCCCCGATCCCTCTCTAACATCCGTGGTGTCACAGGCAGTATGGATGTCATACATGTCAACCTGCAGCATGCTTCAGCAAGCAGGACCGCCAGAGGACCCCACCAGCCCCTGCACCTGAAGGCAGATGTCCCCCCAACCCCACCACCGGCCCTGGCTCTCCCCCAGTCCCCCGACTCACCTCGTGTGACAGCCATGGTCCCCTGCCTTCCTGGTACAGAAGACGCCCAGCTCGGCTCAGCAAAGCCTGAGGGAGACGAAGGCCTATTTCCCCAACCCTCCTAGTGAGCTCTGGCTCGGGGACGGGGGCTCGCACGTGCTCACCCTGGCCCCTTTGGAGACCAGCTCCCTGTTGGAATGAGCTCAGAGGCCGAGCTGCTCTTCCGGGGAGCCCTGGCTTCTTGGGGGGTGAAAGATCCCGTCTTCGCCTCTGCTCGAGTGCGGCCTGCTATTTCTTTGGGGGCTTCACATAGCTGCAGAGGAGGAGGAGGAAAGCAGAGAGAGGGAGGAAGGGGAGTCCACTCATGTCACAGGGACCTGGACCCAAAGCGGCCCCCTGGGCACCTCTCTCCCCTGTGCTGACCGAGAGCCAGCGCCTGCCTGGGGCCCAACCTCCTTCCACTCCACACAGCCCAGGCCCTGGGGGTCTTTCTGGAGCACATGGACTTGAACTGGCCTGGAAGAAGCCTGGGCATCCAGGGCTGGGTAGCAGAGGCCACCCTGGATGCTGCAGGTCAGTGGGAGGAGGGTTCCCGGGGTGGCAAGACCTTTTGCGTTCACAGGAAGGCATTTATTTCAAAATGTACTAGGAAAATAATATGTGATTAGAACACGTGACCCGAGACACAATGGTATCGCTGATCCAAAATACGCAAAGGACTCCTATGATGTCGTAGCAGAAAACCAAACAACCTAACTAAAAATAAGCAAAGGAACTAAAGAGACATTGGTCCAGAGAAGAAACGGAAATGGCCAACAGGTGTCTGAAAGCTGCTCCGTGAAGTGAAGCTCATTGTCAGGGAAATGCAAATCAGGACCCCAGCAGGTCGCAGCTCCCACCTGCGGGGATGGCCAGAGTGGCCGTCACCCCAGAGACAGGCGGTGCTGTGTGGCTGAGGCGGGAAGGGAGCCTTGCCCACTGTTGCCAGGACGTTGATGGTACACCACTCGGGGACAATCCAGAGGGTCCTTGTGAGCCACAAAGAGCTCTGCCCCGGGATGCAGCAATCCCAGTTCTGGGTGTGCAGCCAAAGGCTCTCTTGGCCACATCTGCCCTCACATGTCCTCCCAGCTTTGATTGTGGCAGCAGAGAGATGGGGAGCCTCGAGCCTGCGGATGGGTGACGGATCCAGAAGTGTCCCATGCCCGGGCACGGGACATCACTCAGACCTAAACAGGAGGGAGACCCCCCCATTCACAACCAGCTGGATGAACCTGCAGGAGGCAGACCCAGGAGGGCAGACCCTGCGAGATTACTACAGGAGGAGCCCAGCGTGGCCAACCCAGACAGCAGCACAGTGGTGACCAAGAGGGGGACCAAGGGAGGGACCAAGGGGGGGACCCAGGGAGGGGCAGTCACAGGATCCAGAGTTCCACGCAGGGGCAGTGAATCCCAGGAGCCGATGCACATGTCACCCACAGCTGACAACTGGCCCAGGGGATTGTGCTCCTGTTAGGAGTTCTCACCACGAAGGTAAGAGAAGAAGGTGGGAGGAGGCAGGCAGCAGGACCGGCACGTGCACCCACTAAGCGCTTCCCAGGTGCACCCAGCCTCCAACGTAAGGAGCTGGCTCATCACACAGCTTGTGTACGCCACTCTCGTGTCAATACAGTGGTTTCACAATAAATAAATAGACAAATCTTGTTTTATTTAACCAAAATAGTGATCGTACTGCTTAAGGTTAAAACAAATTCTCCTCCAAATCCTTTTTAAACATTTTTGCTGAGTGAGAACTCAGATGCTCGGACACCTTAGCCTGGGTGGTGGAGGCGAGTCGGTCTCTGAACTCTGCGAGGCCCTGTGCCCGCCTCCTCCCTGCCCTGTCCCCTCAACACCACCCCCCCATCTTCTGAGGATCTTTCTCAGACAGAGACATGAAAATGAGGATTAGTACAAAGCACTGTGTCCTCAGCCCTGGGAGCTCATAGCAGCTGAGAGGGTGCTGGGGGACGGGGGGACGAGGATCAGGTGCCCAGTACTGACAGAACCACAGGCACGCTAATCGGGGGCGGGCAGCTCCTGCCAGGGTGGGCAGCGTCCAGCCCCCTGGCTGTCCCTGGGCTGCAGACCCTGCCCTCCACCCCACCCTCCGGAACCTCCCCAGGTTCCCATTTGGGGCTGTTAAAGGCAGATCAGTCATGAGCTCGGCTCGGCTGGTGGCCAGAGCCACCCAGGGGAGTGACAGGCAGGGCTTCAGGAGACACTGGCTTGCCCTCCTGGGCGCAGGGAAGGGTGGGCGCACTCTCCACACAGGCTCGAGGAAGGCAGAGACGACAACTCCGTGAGGCCCAAGATTCCTTCCGGACAGACGATTGGGCGATCCTTGACATTCTTCTCCTAAAAAATAAGCAAGATAAGATTTGTCCAAACGATAGCGACTTCCTTCCAAACACTCGGTGGTCTGTGCCGCCCCATTCTCCTATGCACAAAGGAGTCCTTTCTCCGCTTCAAAGTCACCTGTGCTTTGGCAGCGCAGAGCCGAGTCTGGGGAGTATTGATAAGGTGTGCCGTGCGGGCCACCTGGGTGGACGGGCGCTGCTACCCTGTGTGGCAGGCGATTGTGAGTCTCGACAATACCTCTAAGAGGCTTATGTCCCAGCTTCACCTTTCACCAAACATCTGCTAGGAGGATTTAGATAAGATGTCTCAGGATGATGTCACAACCCACACACCGCCACCTCCTCCTCGTCCCCCTGGGAAGGGAAGAACAACAGCGCATCAGATGCAAACTCGTTTGGGGTATTCAAATTTGCAACCCCACAAAGGAGAGTTTGGCCATGTGACAAAGGGTCACCTTACCACGGTGTCTGGCGCTCTCTGTACGTGCTCAGATAAGTCCACTCCTGGCCACAGCCCACCTGAGAACAGCTGAGAATTCTGGCAGACTTTGGAGCGAACGCTGGCACCGTTCCCGAAGACTGCATCCACGCAGGTCCGCACCCTTGGCCATAACAGCAGTGCCCCTCTACAGGGGGACGTGGGGGGCGGGGGTATGACTGCCCGCCCTGGCCTAGGCTGGAGACACGCCTGGACCAATGGGGCGTCAGTCCATCAGGGAAGCACTGGACTGGTTGGCACTGACTGGCTTTCAGTCCCTCCCAGGCCCTCCTGCCATGCCCAAGAAGACAGGAAGGTTGGGGACCAGCCCAGCCACCGTGCCCCAGCCAAGGACAACACAGTTCAGAGCCCCCGCAGACAAGAGCAAGGCCAGCCCAGCCCAGACTCATGGGATACACAACTCATAGAAGCCACAGGTAGAAGAGCCACTGGCCCACACGATTACGGGGCTGAGAAGTCTCTCTCTCCGACAGCCACACACAAGCAGGACCCCCAGGAGGGCAGGTGGGCGCTCCAGTCCAGCTCAGAGGCCTCAGGACCAGAGAACGGTGGTGTGCGCCCACGTCCCACAGCAGAAGAGGGGTGTCCAGGCCAGCAGTCAGGCAGAGAGGGTGCCCTTCTGTGGGACTTTTCTCCACTCAGGCCCTCAGTGGACGGCATGAAGCCCGCACTGGTGAGGGTGCAGAGCCTCACTCAGGACACTGGTTGAAATGCTGGTGTCTTGAGAAACACCTCACAGACACACCCACCAATGATGCTCAGCCAGACGTCTGGGCCTCCGAAGCCCACTCAAGGGAACATTCAAAATTCACCAGTGCACCCCTGAACCGCCCGGAGGCAGTCCACGGCACGCGTATCTCTGCCTGCCCGAGGTCTTGGGGTCACCACATTGTTACCAAGCCTCCAATGCCCCGTGCACGGCAGGCTCCACGCTGGATGTGTAACGGTGCTCACGTCCACCTGGGCCAGGTGTGTGGTCTTCCCAGGTGAGGGCAGAAAGGCATCAGGAGGTTGAATCACTCCTTCAAGGTCACGTGGCCAGAACCTGGAGAAGACAAGAATTTGGACCAAGAAAATGCTCTACAGAGTAATATTTATACATTACCTTGCCCTGGTCCAAACGTTACTGTGGCGCTCTTGCTGAAGTTCTTCTTCTGTTATTACGGTGCTGTTACTCTGGTATTACTAGTGCTCATGACACACCGCTAGCAATGCTATCACTCTCAGATTACCGTGACGGCACAAGCCCCGCCAAGTACATCAGTTCTGGACTCCCACAGAGTACAAACCGCTGTACATGAACCTACGGCTTTCTTTTCCTCCAGGTCCCACGCCTGTTCTTCTGAAGCCTGTAAACTTCAAATAGATCCCCACCATCTCGCACAACAGGCGTTTCACATGGATTTCTGAGCGGTTAAGGGTCTGTACCCAGAAGGTAACTCCGGCAAGCGGGGGGGGGGGGGGGGGGGGGGGGGGGGTTGGGATCTGTGAAACAAGATCCAGGTTCTCAGTTGGAGGTGGGACAAGGCCTGTGACACACCTCAGGGTGGAGCCCGAGCCTGCTGTGAGGGAGAGCTGCTTCCAGCCAGCCCTGCGTAAGGTCCGTGCTCACCTGCTCATGGGAGCAGAGGGTCATACTCAGGAATGTGGTCCCTTCTGTTTGACTTGGAAATGCCTCTGATTTGTTGAGGGCTGTGAGGAGTCTTCATCTCCAGCTGCCTGGTAACAGGAGGCCGTGACCCCACTCGGAATAAGGAGGGGGCCCCCGGTGCCTGGATGTCACAGTGTACAGGGGTGACCCAGCATGGGCAATGAGAGATCACTGCTGGGGAGCGTTGCCCCCAAGAGCCAGGTCAGACTTTCCAGAGTAAAGTCACCTTCCCTTTGTGCCCGACATCCTCCCTGACCCCTTCTCCTCCATTCTCCTCCCGCCTCCAGCTGAGCAGAGGGAGACCTTGTCAGTCCCCTGTGCTGCTGGGGGTGGGGCTCAGCCATGTCTGGAAGGCGATTGGCTGAGTCAGAGTCACACGTGGGAGACGCCCCTTGGGTTCTGCTTTATGATCCTAGGACACCCAGCAAGAGTGCGTTGCTGTTACTGCCTGGCGGGGGAGAGCCGCCTGCGGGCGAGGGCACTGGTGTCCTCTCAGGAGAGACCCGGGTCCACGTGGGAAATCAGAGTGCTGTTTGGCAGGTGAGGAGCTGAGGGCTGCATCGTGCGGAGTGGCTGGCTTCACAGTCAACCGAGGCCCTCCATCCACGGTCTAAAGAGCATCGGGTCAGTAAACAGGGCCACGAGAGACCAGGGTGCATGACCCATGACCTCAAAGGCAGGAGTCCACAGGGGAGGTGGAGCAATTTGGGAAGGAGCCGCTGATGAGGGCGTGTGGGTGGGGCGGGGGTGCAACCCATGGGCCAGACCAGATATCTCTGCAAGGAGGAAGCTAAGGTCCAGGCTGTTAGCAGACATCCTGGGGCAGAGAGAGACGTCTCTCCATCAACCCTCCTAGTGCATCTGTCCTTCATCTCTCTGTATTGAACAGGACCTTCTCTTCTCTGCCTCTGCCAGGCCCACCTTCTGGGGGTGTGAGTCTGATTCCGACTGAGAAGGATTCTGAACCCAACACTGGACCCCCAGGATACTCATTTTATTGCTCACGTCAGAGTAGCTGGACTTCAAGGCACTGACTTTGTAGTGACCCAGGGAAAGACCTGTGATTCCTCTGAGAGAGGAATGTGGAGTCGTGTGCACTTGCCTGGGTCCCAGTCTATCCATGGACACGGTCCGTCTTTCCACCTTCTAAGGTCTTCAGTTTCGTTATTCCGTGTTTTATAATTTTCATTGCAGAAATGCTTTCAACTCTTTAGTTAGTCTTATTCCTCAGGATTATTTTTTAAATCTTTTTTGAGGCTATCTTGATTTCTTTCTCAGCATAATTCATTCTTGGAGTGCTAAAACAGTTATTGATTTTTGTATGTTGATCCTGTATCCTGCGACTGAGATAGTGACCCAGGGCGGGCAGTCAGCACAGGTGATAAGAGGTCAGGTCAGGAAGATGGGGGACCATTCAACTAAAAGGAGCACGCCCCACTCCTCTCCCCGTTACCAAGTTCACCTACACTTCCAGGGAATTGTCCTTTTGGTCACCTAGGCAAGACAGAGGAAGGGGGTGAGAGAGAAGGAAACCTGAGACCCATAAAGGAACCAGATATCCTACTCCCACAAATACCAGTTCCGGTCCCCTTCTCCCAGAGAGGCCCATCCCTTAAATAAAACTTGTTTCCTACGCCTGCCTCGGCATTTCTCAAACGTTTGATTTTCAACCCTGGAGGAATGGAGACTGGCCCCTTATTTCCAAGGCCAGTATCCTTACATTGCTGAATTTGTTCATCTACTCTAGGGGTCTTCCAGTGGAGAGTTTTGGGGTCTCATTGGTATAGGCTCCTGTCATCAGTAAACAGAGATAATTTGACTTCTTTTCCTGTTGTATCCCTTTATTTAATTCTTTTGCCTAATTGCTTTGGCTAGATTTGAAAAAAAAATGAATAAGAGTGTTGAGAATGGACTTCCTTGTCTTTTTCCTGAGTTTTAGCTTTTCTCCATTTGGTATGGCATTAGCTTTGGGCTTAACATATGTTGTCTTGGTGACCTGGAGGTAGGTTTCTTCTGTCTCTAGTTTCTTCAGTGTTTTAACATGAATGGGTGCTGAATTTTCTCAAATGCTTTTTCTGCATCTATTGATATAATTGTGATTTTTCCTTGATTATACTTATGCAATGAATCAATTTATTGATTTACATATATTGAATCATATTTGCCTCCCTGTGATGAATCCAACTTGATCATGGTGTACTGTCTTCTTAATGTGTTTTGCTAATATTCTATTAAGGATCTTTGCATCAATGTTCATCAGGAATATTGGTAGGTCGTTTTCTTTCCTTGCTGGGTCTTTATCTGGTTTTGGTATCAAGGTGATACTAGCTTCCTAGAATGGGTTTGAGTGCCCCCTCCCTTTCCATTTCATGGAATAACTTGAGGAGGATGGCACCAATTCTTCTTTAAGGGTCTGGTGGAACTCACATGAGCGTCCACCGGGTCCTGGACTTTCTTTGTTGAAAGACTTTTTCTCACCGCTTCAATCTTATTGCCTGATATCGATCTATTTAGACTCTTACTTCCTCTTTGTTCAATTTGGCTAGTGATATATATATATCTAGAAATTAGTCAATATCTTCTATATTTTCCAATTCATCAGAATGTAAGTTTTCAAATAGTCCCTCATGATCCTCTGGATTCCAGAACTGTCTATGGCAATGTCTCCTCTTTCCTCTCTCACTTTGTTGACTTGGCTCTAATCTCTTATTCTTTGGGTCATTTTTGGTTAGAAGTTTATCAATCTTGTTCATTTTTCCAAAGAACAAACTCTGCTTCATTTGTCCTCTATTTCACTAGTGTTGGCTCTGATATTAATTATTTTCTCTCTTTACTGGTTTTGGAAGTATTGAGTTCCTGATTTCCTAGGGCCAAGAGACATAGCATTAAATTATCCGTCTGGTATCTTTCCGTTTTTTAATGTGGGCACTTCATGTATCAACTTTCCCTTGGCAAAGGGGCTGACATTGGTGTGGACCACCCCAGGGTTCATCTGATTTCTGTCAGATGCTGGAGAAACAATAGCCCTCATGTTCTTTTGGGCTGGAAGGTTCCAATGGCACAAGGTGCCCTCAGTGTTCCAGAGAGTGGGGTATGTTGTATCACTGTTCCTGTTTAATTCTAGGAATTTTTGAATTTCCCATCCAATTTCTTCTAGGATCCATACCTCATTTAACAAACAGTGTTGTTCAATCTCCCCGGGTTTTGTTTTGTTTTGTTTGTGGTTTCTCTAAGGCTTTGCTGCTGGTTTCTAATTTCAACTCAGTTTGAACTGATAAGATGTATGGAATAATATTGATATTTTCATATTTGCCAAGAATTGCTTTGTGTCCTGAAATGTGGTCCTCATTGGAAGTGGTATCTTGAGCTGCTGAGAAGAAAGTATATGTTGTTGGGTGAAATCACCTGTAAATGTCTATTGGGTCCATTTGATTTATAGTGTAATTAGGTTACAAGTGTCTTCATTAATTTTGTCTGGATGACCTCTCTCTTATTGAGAAGAGTGATGGAACTCACCCAGCATTATTGTATTGAGATCTATCTGGGATCAGAAAGTGTTTGATTTATGGAATTATATGCCCTTAGCCTGTATTTCTTTGTACCAATATTTAGGGCATCGATATTTACTATTATTTCAGCTTCTTGTTTGATTAGTCCCTTGAACAATATGTAATGACATCACTTGTACCTTATTAATTTCGCTTAAAATTTGCTTTGTCAGATATAAGAATAGCTCTTCTGCTTAGTTTTGTATTTTACTTGATGACATATCTTTTCTATCCTTTTATTTTTAGCCTCTTTGCTTATGAGTCTCATGCAAACAGCACATAGTTAGGCCTAGTTTTTTGCCGCAACCCCGGCTGGGCACAGAATCACAAGCTGCTCGAGCAGAAACAAAGTTTTATTTTAAAAAGGCCGCCAGTGATCCGTGTGCGCCCCACTAGCAAGCCGGTCCACACACGTGTGTCCGTCCACCGGAACCGGGGCCCCCCCGGACCTCCACGGGAAATTCCCTCCTACTATCCTTCCCCAACCAATGGGAACTCTCCGGGAGTCCCGTAACATGAGTCCCATAACATGAGTCCCGTAACATGAGTCCCGTAACAGGCCGAGGTGAACAGCAGGAGTCCAATTTCCATATGAATGTAAATCTTAACATAATCATATCATCTCAATGGCTAGCTGGCAGTCACCTAAAACAAAGGTGCCATGTATCATAATACTTTTGCTGTGGCTCCTAGCAGTTTTTAAATATATTATGCCAGTCTATCTTTTAATTGGAGAGTTAAGACTGTGTATATACTTATTTCTGGGCATGTTAGTGCACGCCTGTGATCCCAGTGACTCAGGAGGCTGAGGCAGAGGACCGCAGGTTCAAAGCCAGCCCCTACAACCTAGCAAGGCTGTAAACTGCCTAGTGAGACCCTGCCTAAAAAATTTAAAAAATAAATAAAATAAAAAGGGAAGAGGGGATGTGGTTCAGTCATTATGCATCCATGGATTCAATTCCTAGTACAAAAAAAAAGACTTCTTATGGAAAAATGTTAATTACTATTCTAGTCTTTTGGTTTAGTTCATGGATTTATTTATTCTGAATTCTCATTTGTTTAATTGCTCTTCTGGGGAGCTTCATCCATTTGAGAACACTGGGGTTTGTATTTGAATTCCTCTTTGTGTAGCATTTCTTGAGATATTTTCTGCAGTGCTGGTTTAGTGGTCATGGATTCTCTGAGTTCATCCTTATCGTGGGCAGTTTCCATTTCTCCTGATTCTGAGGGATGGTTTTGCTGGACATGGCAATGCTGACTGGCAATCACTTTCCTTCAGAGCTTGGATCTTCTCATTCCACGTCCATCAGGGTTTCAGGTCCTGAGCTGAGGAGTCTGCAGTGAGTCTCACTGATCGACTTTTAAGTGTGACCTGATGTTTCCTTACAAGAGACCCCAGTATCCTTATTCTCTGTTAGGCAGTTGATCGTAATGTGTCTTGGAAAGGTTCTCTTTTTCAGTCTTGTCTATTTAGGGCTCCACACCCATCCTGCAGGTGGCTGTCCTTCTCATTCTTCAGGTTGGAAAATCTTTCTACTATTTCACTGAAAGGTTTCTCAAGGTCATTAGCCTGTAATTTTTTTTGCCATGTTTTATCCCAGTGATTTTTACCTTTTCTCTCTTAATGTTGTCCCAAAGTTCTTGCACATTCTGATCATGATCGTTTTTTTCTTTACTTTCTCCCGGTCTCCGAGGCCACAAGCCCTGTTTTCTTCCTTGTCTATTGGTGACATTTTCAGGTCACTTTCCATTTGGTTCGCCGTGTCTTTTGTGTTCAGGGTTCTGAGCAGTTCCTCTCCACAATCCTACTGAAGTGGTCTTTGCTCTCTTGATTTGTCCTTGAGACTTTTTTTTAGTTCATTAATCATTTTAATAATCAATATTTAAAACTCTTTCTCTGGAGTTTCTTTCCTTCCCTGTGTGAGTTCTTGGTTGGGGGATTATAATTTTGGAAGGAGGCTTCTTTGCTGATTCCTCGGGTTTTCAGAAGTCTTGGGCTTGCTCATCTGTGGAAGCAGCCTCCTCTCCCTTGGTGAGCATGCCCTTTGGAATATAGTCATATATTCTGTAATCAGTCCCCTGCCGTCGGCGTCTCCTACCTTCCACATGTGGGCTGCGTGGGATCCGGGGTTAGTTTCAAGGGCTCACGCCTCACCTCACTTTTCCACTGCAGAACCCCTGATTCCGTTCTCCCCCTTAAGGCGGCTCTGACACTGTGTTCTTCTGAGCCATCTTTTTGAAATCTTGCTCTGATTTTTAGGAGCAGATGTCCCAGGGTGGGGCCTGATCCCTCCTCTGCTCTCTACTGCTCAGGGCCTAGGCTTTGTCTCGGGGTCCCGTCTCCCCTGCTCTGTGGGTTAAGGTCCTGTTGAAGCTTGGCTGAGTCTGTGTGTGCAGAAAGGGTGAGTCCCTCTGTGAGTCTCCTCCTGTGAAGTTGGGGTGTTCAGTTGCTTCCTAGCCCCTTTCAGAAAACGGGAAACAGGCCACAGGGGAAGAAGAGTCCAGTGTCCATGTGATGTGGACACCATTAACCACCCACAAGGGGAGCAGCAGGTGAGCATGGAGAACTACCACCTCAGTAAGTGACCAGGAACTGGACCTGCACTGAGTCCACGCAGGTCCACCTGGTAAGGTGTCCTCCCCGTCGGCAGGCCCTCTCCTCACTTTACTAGTTGCTTCCTTTGCCAAGAAAAAGCTCTTTAATTTGCATCCATCCCATTTATTAATTCTTGATTTTACTTCTTGAGTTTAGGAGTCTTGGTCAGGAGCTCAGGTACTAAGCCGACGAGGTGAAGATTTGGCCTGTTTTTCTTCTGTTAGGCAAGGGTCTCTGTGCCTAGGTCTGGGTCCACTTTGAGTGGACCACTGGGGCCAGGGTGAGAGACAGAGGCTTAATTTCATTTTGTACATATGGATTTCCAGTTTTGCCAGCACCATTTGTTGAATAGTCCATCTTTTCTCCAGCGAGTGTTTTGGGCACCTTTGCCTAGTGTGACGTGACCGTGTTTAGGTGGGTTTGCTCTGTGTCCTCCGTTCTGTCTTCCAGGGCACTGACAATGGAAGCAAATGAGTGGTGGGGCAGGAATTAGGGAAACTAAACTTTACTTGAAGGAACTAAAATTGTAGTTCATTAAGAGGAGAGGAAATGGGGTAGGAAAGCCAAAGAAATTATGAAATATTCAAAAAGTGGGCAGAGATTAAAGCAATGGAGAGGTAGAAAGTGATGGCTGTAAAGAAGGAGTAAGAATGACAAAAAGAAATAGAGAATGAAGAGGAGAGGACAGTGAGTCTGTGATTGGAGGGAAGGGAGAGAAGAAGTGATAAGAGAAAAAAAACCAAGAGGCAGAACAAATACAGTCAAACCAAACACCTGAACACACGCTCGCCCTCCACAGTCAGAACAGACAAAACACCTGAACACACGCTCGCCCTCCACAGTCAGAACAGACAAAACACCTGAACACACGCTCGCCCTCCACAGTCAGAACAGACAAAACACCTGAACACACGCTCGCCCTCTACAGTCAGAACAGACAAAACACCTGAACACACGCTCACCCTCTACAGTCAGAACAGACAAAACACCTGAACACACGCTCACCCTCTACAGTCAGAACAGACAACACCTGAACACATACTCGCCCTCTACAGTCAGAACAGACAAAACACCTGAACACACCCTCACCCTCTACAGTCAGAACAGACAAAACACCTGAACACAACACACTCACCCTCTACAGTCAGAACAGACAAAACACCTGAACACTCGCTCGTCCTCCACAGTCAGAACAGACAAAACACCTGAACACACGCTCGCCCTCTACAGTCAGAACAGACAAAACACCTGAACACACGCTCGCCCTCTACAGTCAGAACAGACAAAACACCTGAACACACGCTCGCCCTCCACAGTCAGAACAGACAAAACACCTGAACACACGCTCGCCCTCCACAGTCAGAACAGACAAAACACCTGAACACATACTCGCCCTCTACAGTCAGAACAGACAAAACACCTGAACACATGCTCACCCTCTACAGTCAGAACAGACAACACCTGAACACACACTCACCCTCTACAGTCAGAACAGACAAAACACCTGAACACAACACACTCACCCTCTACAGTCAGAACAGACAAAACACCTGAACACATACTCACCCTCTACAGTCAGAACAGACAAAACACCTGAACACACGCTCACCCTCTACAGTCAGAACAGACAAAACACCTGAACACACGCTCACCCTCTACAGTCAGAACAGACAAAACACCTGAACACACACTCGCCCTCTACAGTCAGAACAGACAAAACAAGGAGTGAGTGAGTGACGGGAAAAACCTGAATACGTACCCAAGAGCCAAGCAGCACAGCTAGAACACACACACACACGCTCACACACACACACAAACACACATGCTCACACATGCTCACACATGCTCACACACTCACACTCACACACACGCTCACACACACTCCCACGCTCACATGCTCACATGCACACACATGCTCACATACACGCTCACACACACACTCACACACGCTCACTCACACACACTCTCACATGCACACACGCTCACACACACACTCACACACATGCTCACACACACACTCACACGCTCACACACATGCTCACATGCACACACATGCTCACACACACTCTCACATGCACACACTCTCACATGCACACACACACATGCTCTCACATGCTCACACACACCCTTACATGCTCACATGCACACACATGCTCACACACACACTCCCACACACACACGCTCTTACACACATGCTCACATGCACACACATGCTCACATGCGCACACATTCACACGCACACACACTCACATGCACTCACACACACACATGCACACATGTGCTCACATGCTCACACGCTCACACACACACTCTCACACACATGCTCACATGCACACACATGCACACATGCGCTCACACGCTCACACACACACTCTCACACACATGCTCACATGCACACACATGCTCACATGCACACACACTCACACGCACACACACATGCACACATGCGCTCACACACACACACACACTCTCACACACATGCTCACATGCACACACACACTCGCACACACATGCTCACATGCACACACACACTCACACACACACACTCACACGCACACACACTCACATGCACTCACACGCACACACACATGCACACACACGCTCACACGCTCACACACACACTCACACACATGCTCACACTCGTGCTGAGTGGGAAGCAGTCGCTGGCATTGCTGGCTGGGCTCCGGGGGTTCTCTCCTGCCCTATGACCTAGCTCCCAACGTCGGCCTCTGTGGTTCTGATGTCAAATCTCAGGGTGTTCCTTGGTCACCGCCTCCTGGGAAGCCCCATTCCCACTGCCTGGATCCCCAGCCAAGGACCACAGCACTCCTTTGCGCCCCGCCTTTCCCTCCCTTCATTACACTTTCATAATCCACAAAGGAGAATCCGCACCAGGAAGGGCGCTGAGAGAAGGAAGGCAGCCCACAGGGTCTTTACTGAGCGGTCAGAAGAGAGGGCACCAGGGCCGGGTGGGCAGCATGAGGGAGGGGCCAGACGCCTGGTAGGACTGGCCTGAGCCCAGCTCACAGCACTGGAAGTCTTACAAGCTTCGCTGAGTGTTTTAGATTTCTCTAATTGTGTGTCCTTAGTGTAACTGGGTTTGGTTAAAAAAAAAAAAAAAAAGTAGTTTCTAAGAGTAGCTGGTGACCAGGCCATGACTCCAGGAAGTATCACTTAAAATAAGAGACGACAATGACCCTCACGTGGGACGAACCTGGGCAGGTCTGTGCTCCCACGAGGGAGACAGAGGGCTTCTCTCCGCCCCTCACCCAGCGTTCCTCTGGCTACCACAGAAAGCAAGGCCCATCCCTTTCCTGCTGGGGGCCCTCTGAGCATGGAAGCCCAGGTGTTCAGCAAAGGCCAACAGGATGGCGGAGGCTCCCTGCTGCAGAGGTGAGCTCCACGTGGGCAGGCCTCATGCCAAGATCACCCCAGGTTTGCCGGACCCTGGAGGGAGAGCGTCCTGGGGCCCCCACACTCTAACACCACCTGGCTCCTGAGAGGCAGCATGGACAGGGAACTCCCCAGACTCCGTGGAGGGTCACACAGTGGAGGAGGCCACGTCCTCTGGGGAAGCTGACCTCACGGCCAGTGTCTGCCTCTGCTGATCCTCTGATAAGGAGTCCTGCTTCCGAGCTGTGGCTTGGCCCTGGCTGCAGCCCACACTGCACACAGGTGCTGGTTAATGACTGAACTCCATATATCGTCTACCTTTGCCCCGTAGGAGGTCTTCAGGGTGGACAGGAGATGTCGTGTGCCCACCCCACTCACAGCCCCGGCATGGAAAACTCCTCACCCCTGGCCCCAGGGGAAGGGCAGCAGCCACAGGGCTGCCATGTCCTCCAACCCTGCAGTGGCTTCCTGGAGGGAGCTGGCCTGTGGCCATCCAGCTGAGCCATTTCCTGTTGGGAAAACACAATCCTCTGGCTTATGATCAACAGAAATGTCCTAGGCTCAGTTTCAGAGGCTGGGAGGTCCAGGATCAAGGTGCTGGCACCTGACTAGGCTCCTGGGGCTGCACTATCCACAGACAAAAGGTGCAAGGGCAAAGGGGAGGGACGGAGAGACACAGGGACAGAGGGACAGAGGAAAGGAAGCAGAGCTCAGCTCATCAGGAACCCACGCCATATAACCATCCCATTCCCCAATAACTAACCCACTCCCATGATAACCAGCCCACTCTCAGGATAACTAACCCACTCCCACAGTAACCATCCCTCTCTCAGGATAACTAACCCACTCCCACAATAACCAGCCCACTCTCAGGATAACTAACCCACTCCCACAGTAACCAGCCCTCTCTCAGGGTAACTGACCCACTCCCACAGTAACCAGCCCTCTCTCAGGATCACTAACCCACTCCCACAGTAACCAGCCCTCTCTCAGGGTAACTGACCCACTCCCACAATAACCAGCCCTCTCTCAGGGTAACTGACCCACTCCCACAATCACCAGCCCTCTCTCAGGATAACTAACCCACTCCCACAGTAACCAGCCCTCTCTCATGATCACTAACCCACTCCCACAATCACCAGCCCTTTCTCAGGATAATTCACCCACTCCCACAATCACCAGCTCTCTCTCTCAGGATAACTAACTCACTCCCACAATAACCAGCCCTCTCTCAGGATTACTAACCCACTCTGACAATAACCAGCCCACTCTCATGATCACTAACCCACTCCCACAATCACCAGCCCTCTCTCGGGATAACTAACCCACTCCCATAGTAACCAGCCCTCTCTCAGGATAACTAGCCCACTCCCATTGTAGCCAGCCCTCTCTCAGGATAACTAACCCACTCCCACAGTAACCAGCCCACTCTCAGGATAACTATCCCACTCCCACAGTAACCAGCCCACTCTCAGGATAACTAACCCACTCCCACAGTAATCAGCCCTCTCTCAGGGTAACTGACCCACTCCCACAGTAACCAGCCCTCTCTCAGGGTAACTGACCCACTCCCACAATAACCAGCCCACTCTCAGGATAACTGACCCACTCCCACAATCACCAGCCCTCTCTCAGGATAACTAACCCACTCCCACAGTAACCAGCCCTCTCTCATGATCACTAACCCACTCCCACAATCACCAGCCCTCTCTCAGGATAACTAACCCACTCTGACAATAACCAGCCCACTCTCAGGATAACTAACTCACTCCCACAATCACCAGCTCTCTCTCGGGATAACTAACACACTCCCACAATAACCAGCCCTCTCTCAGGATAACTAACCCACTCCCATAATCACCAGCCCACTCTCAGGATAACTGACCCACTACTACAATCACCAGCCCTCTCTCAGGATAATTAACCCACTCCCACAATAACCAGCCCACTCTCAGGATAACTAACCCACTCCCACGATAACCAGCCCACTCTCAGGGTAACTGACCCACTCCCACAGTAACCAGCCCTCTCTCAGGGTAACTGACCCACTCCCACAGTAACCAGCCCTCTCTCAGGATCACTAACCCACTCCCACAGTAACCAGCCCTCTCTCAGGATCACTAACCCACTCCCACAGTAACCAGCCCACTCTCAGGATAACTGACCCACTCCCACAGTAACCAGCCCTCTCTCATGATAACTCACCCACTCCCACAATCACCAGCTCTCTCTCATGATAACTCACCCACTCCTACAGTAACCAGCCCACTCTCAGGATAACTCACCCACTCCTACAGTAACCAGCCCACTCTCATGATAACTCACCCACTCCTACAGTAACCAGCCCACTCTCAGGATAACTAACCCACTCCCACAGTAACCAGCCCTCTCTCATGATCACTAACCCACTCCCACAATCACCAATCCTCTCTCGGGATAACTAACCCACTCCCATAGTAACCAGCCCTCTCTCAGGATAACTAGCCCACTCCCATTGTAGCCAGCCCTCTCTCAGGATAACTAACCCACTCCCACAGTAACCAGCCCACTCTCAGGATAACTAACCCACTCCCACAGTAACCAGCCCACTCTCAGGATAACTAACCCACTCCCACAGTAACCAGCCCTCTCTCAGGGTAACTGACCCACTCCCACAGTAACTAACCTACTCCAGGGATAACCAGCTGCCCCAGGACGGCCAGCTGCCCCGAGACCAAGCCCTTCTTGGAGGCCCCGCCCCTCAGCACTGCTGCCCTGGGGACTGGCTCCAGCTGGAACCTTGGGGACACAGTCAACCCCCACAGCCTTCATGGGTGTCCAGGTGACCTGGGTCGCAACCTCTGACCTGTGAGAAGTGACCATGACCTGGCGTGAAGGGATGATCTGAAACCATCATCGCTTCCCGGGTGCTGGGTCTTGAGAGCGGGGAGGACCTGGTAGTCCCCAGCCGGGAGGGACACCTCGAGAGGTCCAGAGGCTCCTGGGGCAGGGGCCAGGAGGTGAACGTGGCGGCCCACGCTCGTGCAAGCTGTGGGGACAAGGCTGCAGAGGCCACCATCCCAGCTGGGACCAAGGACAGGGAGCGACGCGGAGTCCTCTGAGCAGTGCGGTTGGTGTTGTCAGCGGAGCCGGGCAGCAGACTGGCCAGGACTCAGGCATCTGCTCATTAAACACAGCCCACCTCAAAGCCCTTCACAGAGGAATCCAGGTGCACGCAGCCGCTGGGGAGGAAGGTGCTGAGGCCAGTGAGATTCCCGCGGCAGCCGCCTGCTGAGCGGCCTCCCAGCCCGGCCGCTGCTCGCTGCTGCTCTGGTTAACTAGCCAGGACCAGCTGACCTCTGCACCATCCAGGGGGCAGGAAGAGCAGGCGGCAAGAGGGGCAGCGCTGGAGGAGTGGAATTACCATCCCACGTGAGCCCAGAGCCCAGGGGACCTGGGGAGAGGCCACCAAGGAGGAGCCTCTGCAGGGGACTGGGGTGGGCATGCAGAGGGGGCCAAGGCGGAGGGACAGACAGGAGGGTGCCCGCTGCGGCCCACCCGCCTGGCGACCAAGACAGGGCCTCCTCTGTCGCTTCCCTCCAGCAGGTCGGGTGGGCTGCTCTCAGCAGGACGGCCACTTAGGGGCTTTGTGGCTGTTGCCTTTCTGACCTCATTAGGCATGGACGGCCATCTGCGGGACCCCAGGGAGCCTCCCCACACCGGCATCCTGCCGACCGCCCTTCTTCTGTGAAAGTTTCTCTGCAGCCCCTCCTCGACCCCTACCCTCCTTCTCAGGAATCAAGAGGAAGCCAGCGTTCCTGTTCCCACTCGGCCCCCATGTCCACCCCGCGCCCTCCCGCAGGCCCTCTCTGGGCTCAGGAGGGTGGTTTAGATCCTCCAGGGCCAGGCTCCCTGGTCCCCTCCACGCCTTGGCACCTGCTGCTCCTGCTGACTCAACCCTCCCTCATTCCTGTCCACAAAGAATCACCATAGAAACCAGCTCTCCCCCCGGCCTGGAGCAGTGTCCTCCAAGGACACCCAGGACACTGGGCTCTTGACGCACCCCCGTCCTTTCCCGGTGCAAGGGCAGGTGTGCGGGAACCAACAGGACACACAATGTCCAGGCAAAGACGTCCACCTGTGTCAGTGCCGCGCCAGGACCAGCCCTCCGGCATACTGCTGTGCGCCCGCGCGGCCCCGCACCTCCCCTCCCTGACTCCACCGAGCCTCATAGAGAACAGAGAGGGCTACCGTCAGCCTCACTCTGGGGATGGAGAAACCGGGCACACAGCTGCAGGGGCAGGTGGCCACCCGTGAGCACCACCGCCCTCCTTGCCCTGGGCAAAAGCCTCGTCCAGCTCTCTAAGTACTTCCATGTTGAAGTGGGAAGTAAGTGCCTCCAATCATTCTGCACCCAAGGAGCATCGGCAGCACCCCGCAGCTCCTGGGCAGACCGGGCGCGGCTCCGGAGCCCCAGGGGGCAGGGAGCTGTGGCTTGGAGGGCGAGGGCTCGTGTGCCCCAGGCTGCTGGCCGTCCTCTCTCCTCCCAGGGACAGTGACCCGGAGGTCAGGGGTCCCCACCAGCAGGCTGACTGACCTCCACAGGTGCCTGGGGTGGCCGCTGCCCTGGGACTGGCCAGTCACAGGTGGAGGGATCATCTCCAGTCCTATCTGATGTCGTGGCGGAAGCCCACCCTGACCTGCTGGAGGGAAGTGAGAGAGGAGACCCTGTCTGTGGCCGTCTACATATGTCACCTTCTCCAGTGGGCCCCTTGGCCTGCCACACCCGAGCTCTTTACCTCTGATTCCGTCACCTCTTATGGGGACATCATGGGAATCGAGCCCTTTTTAAAAGTGCAGGTGCCTGGGGTGAGCAGGGCGTTGCCGGTCCAGCGAAGTGCCGCGCTTCCGCGGAGCCCAGTGAGCTGCTCTTTCTTTGCTCCTCTTCTTCCAGAAGAGCCTTCCCAGTGGGCGGACAGCGCAGGACCAGCCCAAGCTGGGTCAGCCCGCGGGCTCTTGTGGGAGCCTCCTGCAGCTGCTGTGACTCTTGGTGACACAGTGACACACCTCTGCTGTCTTCCCGTTCCTGAAGTCAGCTGTCCAGAGTGGTCCCCCTGCTGTGGAGTCAAGGTGTGGTGGGCTCTGCTCCCTCCTGCACCCTGGGACACCACCCACCGCCCTTCCTTCTGTAGCTTCTCCAGCTGCCACATCCCTGGACTCGGAAACCACTCCAGCAAACACACCACCATCACAGGGGGCCTCTGTGGGACAGTGTGGGGTTCCTTAGCTGGCTCACACCTGTGGAGTCCCCTTGGCCACATGAGGAGTCTGCTCACAGGTCTGGGAACGAGACGTGGCCTCTGCGTCCCACGCTGCAGGGTCCCTCCCCTCGCTGGCTCACTGATGCTCTGCTAGGTGCTGCACAGAAGGTAAGAGGACGCCATCTCCAGCAGAGACCCTGGAGCCTCGACACGCTGGGCCACCGTCTCAACAGACCCAGGGCCGGTGTCGGTTCCCAGTTCCCATCGACAGATGGCTGCCTCCGCCCCATCTGCCTTCAACATGGTGAGCTCTTGAAGGGCTGCGTGAGCACCTGTTGACCAGGGAGCTCCAGCCAAGCCCTCAAAGACAGCAGGTCAGGGCCCAGAGTTCAAAGGATTAAGTAGGAATTTAACCTACAGAACGCGTTTTCATACTGAGGTTTGGATGTGAGACCGTGCGGACTCCAGGGGTGGTAGGACTCTGTGAAGACCCCACTAACAAAGTTGGACTGACCGCGTACAGGTCCCTTGCAAGTCCACCTGTCCCACCACCATCGTATCTGCACAAGCCAGGCAAACACTGCGGCCCCTGCTAACCAGGCGTCTGGTACTTTCCTTTTTCTGCTGGGGAGCCTTGGGCGCTGTGGGTCTCCCCAGCCAGAATGTAGGATCCAGGGCACAGGGAGCCTCTCCCTGTTCCCGGCTCTGTCCCCTGTTCCTGAAACACGGCCTGCCGCCCGCGAGTGCTCAGGGAACTCTTGCTGAACGCATCTTGACCAGAAACTCCCTTCTGGTTCGGATGCAGTCCCAATCCCCGTGGGAGATGGGATACTTTAAAAGTGTGGGAATTCCAGAACCTTCCCAGAGTACATAAGAAGACATGGGAGACGAGAGAGAGAGTCAAAGACCAGGAGACGGGAGACATCGAAAGGGAACCCCCTGAGATGGCCGAGGACTGGCCTGTGCCGTGCTCTTTGCCCCCGTCTAGGAGAGAGAGCCCTGCCCTGGCCGACCCCAGCACCCGCCCAGGCAGAGCGGCTGCCGAGAAAGGAGCAAGTTCCAGCAGCCACACGCCAGGGAGCCAAAGAGCAGAGGGCGCTGTGTCAGAGGGGTCGAGGGAAAGCCACCGCAGGGAGCTGGACAGACGGCGGTCAGAGGCAGGGGCTTTCTCCCCCGCACCAGCTCCTCAGAGGTGACCCTTAGACACACCCGTTTTCACATGAGCAAATAGAAGGACAATGTCCACACAGATTGATCTGTTGGTTCACAAAGCAGCTCTGGCTCTGGAGTCCCCACGGGGCACTGGGGTGGAGAAGGGGAGACCACCTCCCTGGCCAAGGAGTGCACCGTCCGAGAGAGCAGTGCCTGGGTCACCGTCCGCCTCTGAAGGCCCTTCCTGATGTGCTGCCACCTGGAGCATCAGCCAGCCTTTCACTGACCCACTGTCCTCTACGAGAACCTGGGCCACCACCCAGGGAAAGAGTCGTCACTTGGTATAAGCTAAAGAAAACTACAGAAGTTGACACAGTGGCGACAATCTAACTTTCTTTCTTTTTTTGGTGTGGGGGGGAAGGTTTTAGGGATTAAACTCAGGGGCACCAACCACTGAGCCCCACCCCCAGCCCTATTTTGTATTTTATTTAGACACAGCATCTTGCTGAGTTGCTTAGCACCTCACTAAGTTGCTGAGGCTGGCTTTGAATTTGTAATCCTCCTGCCTCAGCCTCCCGAGCCGCGAGGATCACGGGTGTGCGCCACTGCACCCAGTTTAACAACCTCACTTTCTAAGCTGTTTGTGGAGCAACAACACTCAGGGCATATTAGCACTTGTACCCATCCCAGAGCTCTTTGAAGGCAAAATATCAAATATGTAAATAACAAAAATGTAATGACAATGTCATCCGCTATGAATTCTGTGCACTACACAAGGTTTAGGAGTACAAAATAAATAAATAAATAAAAAGCATTCCATACTCCACCTGAGAATGCATTTGACTCTGGAACTGGGACCAAGGTCACCACTGTGCCTACTGTGGCAGGCGATTTCTCTTTGGTTTCTTTACTTCCAGACGTAAGATCATGTGAGCAGAGGCATCAACTCGACATGGAAGCATTTTTGAGCATTAAGCTAATTACTTACAATTTGTACTTAAGATGCAAGAAGTGCCCATTCTCTCGCTCAATGACCCATTTTATGTGCGTGGTGGGCTGTGGGTGCCCCCAGTCGGTCTCGGCAAACGTGCCGATGCAGAGTCGGTGCCGTTCATGTTCTCCCGTCTCTGCCTCACTTTAAAAACCCATAGAAGTCATGGCCCAATGGTCTGAAAGAAAGATCTCGGATGCTCATCCGGATGGGGATATCAATCCAACGCCCACCCTGGTGGGGGCTGCCACTTTTCCTCTCCTCCAACAAATGACCTGTGGATCCGGGAGCCAGAAGCCCTGTTGGATGCATTTTCCACATTCACATTAACTCAGGCTACGTGAGCTCCTCTCCTAATGGCCTGGGGACTCGTTCAACCCTCACCAAAGAGAAAATCTAATACGACTGAAGAGGAGATCATCCACCGGTACGGGAAACCAAACGGATTCTTAAATGGAAACCGGTCACGTAGAAACTTGTGCTTGAGGATCAAAAATTGTGTGATGAGACGTACCAGAAAGAAGACTGTTTGCATTCGGTCCTTTCAGGGCAGTACCAATCGGCACCAGCTCTGAATGGGAGCTGACGGGGATTTTGAAAGAGCAGAGCTCTCACTGGGCTAAGGCACTGCAGTCTGTGATGCAGGTGGCGTTGTCAACACAACCTGTCAAGTAAGTCTCCCTCGGAACACACCATTCCTGAGCCCCGGCATCTCCTACTC
Source organism: Ictidomys tridecemlineatus (assembly GCF_052094955.1). Classification (NCBI taxonomy): domain Eukaryota; kingdom Metazoa; phylum Chordata; class Mammalia; order Rodentia; family Sciuridae; genus Ictidomys; species Ictidomys tridecemlineatus. Next base: position 2,777,131 of record NC_135487.1, read on the forward strand.
ATTGGGATCTGCCTGCTGCTGCAGCCCTTGGAGGAGCATGGAAGAATCACCCAAGACTCAGTGGTCGGAGGCCAATCTTAAGCCACCACCTCAGTCAAGACACAGTGGACACATTACGTTGTCCACTTAGAGCTCCCTCCAGGCCATGGCTGGATCCACACTGCCCGCAGACAACTTTATGCCTTTGGAATCAAGCGACAGTTGAATTTCTGCTGCCCAAACAGTGTGTGAAGTGGACAGGATCTGCACTTTTCCAACTCCCTGGGTGGAGGGTGGACTGCAACTCTGGGTATGGTAGGAAACACCTGGCACAGAGACGAAGGATCCCACTTAGGAACGGTGCGTGTGGCTATCTTGACAGCTAACAGCTGATAAGCACCAAGCCTCATTCACTTATCCTAATATTTCTTGGTTAAATCTATTGCTCACTGCCTGTGAGGAACGGAGTACAAAATTCAACTAACAATGAGCATTGTTATTAGATCAATAGTTGCTTTTACTCAAAAACTAGGCCCCCACTGTTCTTTCAGTCATGTATCTTTTTTGCATGCATCTTTCAATCATCAAAGTTACTCCAAACAGAGGTACTATTACTATTCTTATTTTATTGGTAAAGAAACGGAGGGTCATGAAAATTAAGTAACTTGTCCCAAGTCATCATTGGTGAGTGGCAGATTCAAAATGAGGACTTGGGTCACTGCCGACCATATTCTGATGAACAAGACAAGGACCCCATCTTCAAGCCACACGTGTCCTAGTAACACCGTTAGGATGAGAATCATCCTGGAAGGTAAAAAAGAAACAAGACTGAGCTTCCTGTTGCAAGAACCACAAGGTGGGCAAAAGATCAGGGGTCTTCCACATGAGGACATTGAGCCATGAAGGGTGCTGATCCCCAGAGAAGAGAGGCGAACAGGTGAGCCCTCCACTCACCCCAGCTCTAGGCAGCACAGAGCTCAGTGGACTCACCAGGTAAAGAGAAGGGGCTCAAGTCCAGGGAGACCATGAAGGACTCCATTAGAAACCCAGGGCATCAGGGAGGCAAGAGCAGCAGAGGACCCACAGTCTGAAGAGGCCCCTGAGCATCCATCTGGGTATCAACCAGCACCCAGGTATGAGGGAGCTACCTGCACATATGAGGAGCATGCCCGAGGCTAGGTGTAAAACAACCCTGAAGAGTTGGATCTAGTCGTGCCACTGCTCACAGGGGCCCTGAATAGTGAGTGCCTGCTCCAGGTAGCCAGGATGGCTGCAAAGGTCACGGGGCACTGAGAAGGAATGCCTTGTCCTCACAGTGGGGGACAACTTAGCTCTGGGCACTGTTCTATTTCCATCAAACAAATCTTAGCAGAAAGATCTTACTTTACATGAGCAAACTGTTTCCAAGGAAATCAACTGTTTCCCAGAACAAAGCTCAATAACTATGTGCAGAAATACAAAAATATCAAATCATCAACAAGGTTAAGGCTCACAGTGTCTGGTGTCCAATCAAAGCAGATGAGGAAAATTCAACCATAATGAGGGACTCAATCAAAACCATACCAGAGCTGACACAGATGTCCAAAGTGGTAGACACAGATATTTTAAGTTACTATAACTGTATTTGGGAAGGGGGAACAAAGAAAAAAGAGTTGAAAAAAAAATAATGACTAGCGACTTTCCAGTTTTCTAGTTTTAATGCAAACTGGAAACACTGAAATGCAAGAAACTCATCAGACCCAAAGTACACAAAACAGAACTACAGCAAAGCAAATTATAACTGAATTGCTCAAAATTAGCAACAAACAGAAAAATCTTAAAAGCAGCAAGAAAAAAAAAGAATATTTTATGCACAGCAAAAAAGACACGGATGACTACAGACTTTCTTTGGAAACAATGCAGGTGAATAGATAATGGAGCAGCCCTCTTTAAAGAACGGAAACAAAAATACTGTCAACCTAGAATCCTACGCATGGAAAAACATTTTTTTTGTAAACAAAAGCAAAATAAAACTATTCACAGACATAAAAGAAAAGCTGAAAGGATCCATCCTTGGCAGACCTTCACTGTAAGAAATGTTCAAGGACGTCCTTCAGGGAAAAGAAAGGGTGGTGATGGGTGGAAATGTAGAGCTCCACACAGGAATCAGAGGTGCTGAAAAGGTAACCATGTGGGTCAGTGCTTCTTACGATTTATTTCGCAATGTAACATATTTTAAGTCAGCATGGCGGTTTATCACGTGCTTTCTGGCACGTGTGAGACAGTAGCATAAAGTCAGGAGGGGACGAGGCGGATGACGTGGTGCAGCAGGAACACGGAGAGCTGTCCCAAGGCCATCATGCCACACAGGACTGCACTGCAGGGTCACAGACCCAGAGCCACCGTGGGGCTTGTAGGCAGGTGGCGACAGGCTGCAGGTTGGCACCGTGAACACCAAAGCAACCGTCACAACAGCAAAACCAAAAGTTAGAGCCAGGAAGTCCAAGAAGCAGATGGAAAGGAACCGAAAGAAAGATTTTATTTATTCATGAAAAGGCAGATAAGGTGGAATAGGAACAGAGGGCAAAGAGGCACAGGGACAGCCTAAACCTAACCAGGCGACTGCAGGAAAGGTGCAGCTGTCCGAGTGGGTTAGGGAGCTGGCCTCACTCCTCGCTGCCTTTGAGCAGTGGACTTTCACACAGAGGCTGAGGACAGAAACCCACGCACATGTGAGCTCCAGGCTCTCACTAGGGCTTAAAGGCAGAGTGGCCCCTAAACATCAGGCAAAGCTGACTTCAGAGTAAACATGTTCCCCAACATTAAGACGGCCATTCAAGTGATAGGGGGTGAACTCATCAAGGGACACGGTCTAAACGCTTATGCACCCAATAACAGCTTCTAAACACAAGAAGCAGAAACTGACAGAACCCCAGGGAGAAAAACACAAATCTAGATTTATAATCAGAACTATCTATCCCTTCTGTCCATGATTGATAGAAATAGAATCCAGGAAACAGTAGGGATCTGGATTTGCACAGCAATCAAGCAACTTAGTTGACCTTGAGCTTTGCGGGTATACAAGGGGCATGTGTCCAGATAAACAATGCTCCGGCCATCAAATAAGACGGGGTACCTTCAAAAGGCCAAGGAGATGTGACGTTCTCGGATGAAGGTAGAGTTAAATTATAAACACACAACAGAAATATCCCTGGAACCCGCCCCCCCCCCCGCCCCGTGTGTGCAAACTGAAGAGCACGTTCCACATAACACCCTGCGTGGAGAAGAAGTAGAGGGCGGTTGGAAAAGGTTTGAATCAAAGGAACTCATCAGATTTTGTGAGAGTTTGTTACAGTGGTGGTCAAGGGGAGATTCATGACACCAAACCCCTGTGTGAGAAGAGAGTTCTCGATTGGATGACCTTGGGCTTCTCCTGTTACCCAGGGAGGTTGGTGTCTGCGGGGGACAAGGACACCGGGGAAGGAAGCTCTTCATCGGGCGGTTATGAGAACTTGAGATCTGATACTCAGACCAGAGCCCCGCAGGCTGCCCACCCAGAGCCATCAGCACTTGGAGGCCCGTGGTCCAGGTGGGGGCGAGCATCCCCCAGGGAGACGCCGACTGAGGAGGGTGTGGCCAGTCAAGGACTGAGCCCCAGGTGTGAGCAGCAGGCGGGAAACTCAGAGATGATGGGCCCGAGGGCCTACCAACAAAAGAGGGGCAGGGGATCTGGTGACCGGGAGAGGATTCCAGGAACGAGGAGAGGGAAGAGCCCCCAGGACCCCATGGGTGGCTCAGGAAGCCCCCTGCCCCCTGCCCAGGAGCAGGGTGGAGCACCAGGAGGTGGGGGCCAGGAAGGGGGAGCAGTGGAGGCCACGTTCTTTTCAGATGTTTGAGTGGACGAGGGTGAGCAACGGTCATCTCAAGGTTGTGAGGAAGGACAGTTTTTCAAGGTGGGAGACACTTGGGTGTTAATACAGGGACAGCGGCAGGAGCCACCACCCAGCAGAGGTCGGGGGAAGAGGAGCAGGGCTGGGTGGCGAGCAGGGACCAGGAACGCACACCCCCTGGCACAGAGTGCAGGGACTGGCGGGCCACTGGGAAGAGCCTCGAGGGGCCCTGGGGGGGGGGAAGACAGAGATGGGGGCTCGCGGGCTGGGGAGCTCCAGACTTGGCCCTCTGCCCCGGCCCTAGGAGCACGGAGGAACCTGGGGAAACCTAGTAAATTCACGCTCTCAGAGGGAAGGGCCCACAGAAAAGCTTCAGCTGAGGCCCTGGATGGTGCTGCGTGTCTCAACGTGCCTTCTGCACACCTTCAAGTCTGGCTTTCATTTGGAGCCCCACACGCTGTCACCCCACCACCGCTCTGTCCAAACTGAAATCAAGTTCTGCTGCCCTGGTGCACAGCAGGCAAGTGGGTGCCGTCCGTGGTGGGGTGGACTGGGTCAGCCTCAATCCCAGGGGAAGACCACGGGGGCCACACACACGTCACAAACCAGCCAAAGAGCAGTTCAAACCAACAGGAAGATGCTCTTCCCAGGGCCACTGCTCTGTGAGGACAGCCATGGCCCGGGGGGGATCTGGCGGAAGGGCGATGGCTCAGGCTGGAGTCAGCAATCCCTGTGGTGGAATATTACGCAGCTCTTAAAATGATGTTCAAAAGAATAGCTAAAGACAGGGCAAAAGTCCTCACAGTGCAATGTTGGGGAAGAAAAAGCCACAGGGATACAGGATTTTAGTTCAGTATCGTTCAGATTTGTGATGCAGATATAAGAACATGGAGCACAGAATGAAAAGAAACAGGTGGACTTAACCCTGAGGGGTTGACTGTAGGACATTTCATTTTGTTCTTTGTGCCTGTGGTATTTTATTTTGAACCATGACTGTCATGGCTTTTTTATAATCAGAGGAGAAATGTTATTTAAGTACAGATGGGGAACAATTCATGGCAGATAGTTGATAAAATGAGTCATCTACGGCCATGAAAGAGACCCTTCAGAAATCGTCGGGAACAGTAGTGCCGGAGTGAGAATGTCCAGTGCCTTAGGGCTTGAAAATGAACTCGAAGTTCAAGTCCATGCAGGGAGGTGGGGGTGGGGCAGCAGACAACACTGGGGTGTCCCCGGAAGACGGGCGCCCGTCGGTTAATGCAAACGCATGTGAGATTTCATTCCTCAGAACTGTTCCCTTGAATCATTGATTGTGCACCGACCTTCTTGTAGGGATTGAGGAGCTTTGCAACCTAATTTTAATTTCTAATGTGCCTGGTGCTTATTCTCAGTTATTTTTCCTGTTTAAAACCCATTAGCAGAGATGGAGAAATTGGCTTGTATTTTATGCACCTAGTTCTATATTATTTTTGTGCATTTATAACTGGCCTCTGGAGCTCAGGCCCCCTCCATGATTTAGCCGTGCAAGATGTTACACCAATTTATCAGAAGGAAGATGGGGAACAGACTCTGCATATGAAATGTGAAGATCCTTCTACTGTCTGCTCATCCACCAGGAGGAAGGGTGTCTTCTGCCTTGCACCAGATGCTGCACTTGGAGAGGGTGTCCGTGGCTTGGCGAGTCGATTCATCAATCCCCAAATCAGACTGCGTCCTGGAAGATAGGGAGGCAGCTTGTGGACAATGCCTGATTTCACATTCATCTTTCTGAACAGTGGCATTGAATGGGGGCTGTCACGGGAGGCTCTGGGACACACCAGTGGACGCAGGTCTCCCTGGCTTCCAAACTGCCCACGGTTTCCAGGATGTTTCAAAGCCTTAGATTCAGGATAGGATCCTGCCAAGCAGTCCAGGGTCAAGGGCACTCGTGGCTTAGTCCTCAGGTCCCAGGGGGGTGGGGGGGTGGGGGGGATCGGCCTAAAGAGGGCTCGTTTATTTTCATTTTTGGTTTTTTGTTTGTTTGTTTCAGAAGTTCCAGCAAAGGTGCCAGAACAGACTCCCCAGTCCGCTGCCCTAGTCACAGGGCCACCTCCTCCCCGTGGCGGCTCAGCCCTGCCCACGCTCCCGCCACACGCTCCACAGTCTCTGGGCCAGGAACCCAGTCCTGGAGGGAGCAGCGGGTGACGATGGTGTCCTTTCCTCCCAGTAATTTCCCACCACCTGCTTTTGTTCCCCTGAGACTCCTCCCTGCTCCCTGTGTCAGTCACAGAGTCGGTCACCTGCCTCTGCCCCAGGCAAGGCCCGTGATCTAAGCTGGCCAATGACAATACTTCCCTCCCTGGCTACAGAGGTTGGTCAAAGAGCAGCCGCAGGACCTCAGCAGGACCTCAGCAGGACCTCAGCAGGGCTGAGACGCGGGAGCGCACCCTCCTCCTCCTCCGCAGGGTTAGGAGCGGGAGCAAGGGGCCTAAGACACCAGAGGCCCAGAGCTGGGCTGGGGTTTCCATGGACATCTGCCATTTCTGGAAGCTCAATCTGAAGATGTTTGTCCTCGTCCCCTCACCCGCCGTGAGCTATGGAGCATCTTAATGAGGACCTGCCACCAGGCTGCACAGGCCTCGTCTTGACTACCTGCTCCCCTACTGCGTGCAGAGAGCTGCCGGGGAATCTGACCAGGCAAAGGCGGGTGGGGCTGAGGGTGAGGGGCGCAGTCACGCACTGGCTGCTTCTCTGCAGCCTGAGTCCCCTGAAGCTTGTCCACTGTGGCATCTGAAGCCGCCGGCCAGCCTAAGTCAGCCCGAGTTGGCCGTTCATCTCTTGCAGCGAGTCTGACCACCATAGAGCAATGCATAATCCAATCCTTGGAAACCAAAACTGTTTTTGTATCAAGTGACTAAATTGCTTTTATCTTCTTGAAAGAGGATCTTTTTTGGAAACATTTCTGGGAGGAAAGCATCAGGGTTGAATTTCTCTCTCACTCAAGTCGCAAAACCCAACCGAAAGTCAACCGCAAGTTATGGGCTGGTCAGCAGGCGATTTTCCTTCTGGAATATATTGTCCTTTTAACAGCAAGTGCTATTTGTATTTGCTGCAAGTAGGATTTTCGATTACTCCTTTGACACCCAGATCACTCATTGGTTTTTATTACACCCTGGATTTGGAAAGAAATATGCTCCTGACAGCAACTTTATTTGAATTCTTCTGCTTAGGTTAATAGCAAATAAAAGGCAAGATGACCACCAGTCCACACCAAGGAAGCAGAGCTCCTGTGCCCGCCCGGAGGAGCCGGTTCACCAGCTGGTGCTTTCCACCCATCTGCACCGGTTCTGACGCCTGGTGGTGTCAGCCTTCCGGGTCCTGGGGGTGCCTGGCCTCTAGGGGTGGGGTCTCGGCTTTGGTTTCCAGCTAGAAACCATCCTGAGCGGGGGCAGCTCAGCCTTCTCCTGTAGCAGGTGGCTTCATGCGAGAGGCAGGTGGGTTTGGGGCTGTGACCAGAAGACGAGAGCGGTTGTGGCAGAGGAACCGTGGATTTCAGCTCAAGGTTTCAGAGCTTCAATCCACGGTCGGCCGAATCCACAGCTCCGGCCCAGGGGGAGGTGGGACATCATGGAGGACGCGTGGACCAGGAGAAGCAGCTCAGGACAGGGCAACAGGAAGCAGAGAGGCCTTCACTCATCAGGGACAGAATGAAAACCCAAAGGCCCTCCCCCAGGGACCCCCTCCCCCAGTCACACCCCTCCTGTGACCACCAGCTAATCCCTATCAGGGGACGGGTGCTCACCGCCTCACACACGGATTTGGGGGGACGGCTCACATCTAGGTCATCACCAGGTGAGTCACCCCCATGTGAGATAAACAGACCCACACCTGAGGCCCAGGGAGCCGAGGGCACGAGCCCAGGAAGAGCAGCCAAGGGGCCAGCACAGGGTTCGACTCAGTCCATCGGCGCTGGAAGGAGCCTCTGGCCTCCGCCGTCTCTGCCACTACTGAATCTGCGGGGGCCCGGGAGTCCCTGGACAGGCGCCTTCCACAGGAAGACCCAGAAACACACACCTACCGACGGGGGCTTCATCACGTGAGTGGGCTCAGCCTCACTCAGGCAGGCCCTAGTGTGGATGCCGTAGTGTGGTTGGGAGAATCCCCCCCAGCAGGGCTTCTCTGAGCCCAGGGTGGGGTGGCAGGATCCCATGAGGTGTCTGTGTGCCCTGGGGCCATGACGACCGTGAGAATCTATCCAAATCCCATCCAGCAGGGGAGCAGCGCCGACCCCTTCAGACGCCCGGCTGTGGCTGCCCGGGAGACGTTCTTGCCAATGATTCTCTTCCCTTCTGCTTTCCTGCCCCCTGCCCCTCCTCCTCTTCCTCTTCCCCAAGACGACCCAGGACGCCCATCACGTGGGAAGCAGTGGAGCCCGTTCCAGGAGAGGGTGCCATTTAAATCAGCCAGAGGAAGAGGAGCCCCGCGGTCTGGGGGCTTCCCAGGGCGAAGCTCCTGCCGTCCTGGCCCCTGGAGTCAGCCGCGCTGCTCCTGGGCGTGGAGGTGCGGTGCCCGTGAGCGTCCCTGTCCAGGGTTTCCACTGGGGCTTCCTTATGTGGACTTGGGTGAATGAGCGGGTGACCACTGGGCTGACGGACCTCTCTAGGTCAGCTCCTGCCATGAAGCATCGTCCCCTAAAGCACATGGTTGGTCTTTCTGGTATGGCTGGCTTCCACCCTAGGATCCCATGTGGCCAGCGTCCTCTCAGGAGTGACGCACGTCACCTCCCAGAATCACAGGCTAAGACAAGACTCGCTCTGGGAAGGCCAGCCCTTTCTGGCACAGGGTGCAGAGATGGGAAAGCGGACCCCGGTGTGGGGTGGTGTGAGAAGCCCCCGGCTCAGGGTCATGAGCCCGTGGGGCAAGTCTCTCCACTTAGGACCAAGGTGGCCACGCAGATTCCAGGGCCTGAGGGCAACTGAGGGGTGGTGACAGGAAGACAAAGAGGTGTGGGTCCCGAGGTCTTTGTTTGGCACCGTGACTCGGAGCCTCTCTCCTCCCACAGACGGGAGCCTCTGGCCGCTGGTTTGCCCTTCCTTCCCGCAATCAGAGATAACGGGCTTCCAGGCCGAGCCACGAGGACCGGCTAATTAGAATGCAGTCTCTTGCCCTTGTTTTATTCTCTGTATTTCTCTGCTTGTTGAGAAACGCAACCCTATTATTAATTCATTAAGAAACATAATTTCATGCAAAATAATGCGTTTACCCTCTCCTATTGGGGTGATTATTAGCAGAGGGTCAGGAGTGAGATAGGCGCCCCCGGGGTGGGGGATATGGGAGCCACACCACTTCTCTCTGGTCACGTCCAGGGAGCGGACGAGGGTGGACTGTGTGCTCCTTCTCTGACACGTCCCATGTCAGGATCTCGGTGAGCTTTCTGGTGGAGAGAATTCGAGGAGACGGGAGCCTGAGGAAACTCTGCTTCGCCGTAATTTCCTCTGGTCCGTTAGGAGACGGTCTCCACGTCTGGGCTCAGTGGTGCATGAGAGGGCTCGTTTGTGCCCCGTGAGCTCTTGGGGAAGGAGAACCAACACATGTTCTGCTTTACAAAATCCCTGTAAGAAGCAGACTTTATCTCAGAGGGATGAGCTGCAGAGGAGCCCTGGGTTCTTAAAGGGGCCTGTTAATAAGGCCCAGGGAGAGTCAGGGGCACCATCCTCAGGACACCAACAGCTGACCCCAAGAAAGGACCCCTCCACAGCCCCCTCTGGCCCTCTCAGAGACCTCTGCCGGCCTTATCCAGAGCCCCAAATGCTGTAAGAAAACTCCAGAACCCCTGGGATCCCCTGCACACTGACCTTCTCCCAAGCCCTGGCGCATGCCGTCACTTCAGGACTTGAGTTAAAATCTCGGGTTCAGGAACGGTGACAGCAAGAGCTGTTTTATGGCTACTTTTTCTCCACAGAAAACTCTCACTCGTTCCTTATGATTTTTGGAGTTGGGTGCAAGTTCTCTTCTTCAACAAAGAGGAAGACAAATGTATGTGAACAAATAACAGAAACGTCCCTCCAAACCCAAGAGCCAGAGTCAGAGAGATGCCCCGCCGAGAGCGAGTCATAAGCCAAGGAATCAGGAAAAGAAAGGAGGTTGACGGAGGGAGGGAGAGGAAAGGAGAACTTTCCAGATTGTTCCAAAATGGAAAATCTGCTTGGTCGCTGGTGGTTTGGGCTGTCAAGGGGAATCGCCGTTTGGTATTAATGGGCTCTGCTCTCTCCTGCTGATGACTAATCGGGTTTGTCTTGTGGACGCTTTTCCCCATCCTCTCTGCTGCAGTTTGCTTTCGGTTTGCACCTCCTGGTAACTGCTCTGCTGTTTTCGAGGGCTCTGCCCAGGTCAGCCGGGACTCTGGACTGGACTCCCCATTTGAATGGAGTCGGCAGCTCCGCTCACACGCCCCACCCACGCTCACGTGTCCTTGGCTGTGGTTCCTCTCCCCACAGACCAGCTGTGGCCCAGGTAGTGTGTTATCTCCCTGGGTCCCAGCATCTTTGTCAGTCCCTGGAGCCACGGTACATGGCAGCTCAGGGTGGTGCAAGCCACAAGCTCTTCTGGAAGGCCAAGATCAGGGCTCCAGCAGCCCCTCTCCCAACCCCTGTCCTTGGGGGCTGGAGGGACCCACAGCCCTCCTACTTCAGAGGGTTCTCATGTGAAACCTAATCGAGAATCAAGCTGTGTGCGAAGGCCATGGGGCACTACCCACACCGTCCTGCCTCCCCGCAAGACACTTTGGTCAGTCCCTCTCTCGCTGTCCAGGGACACTGTGCAACCCACTGCTTAGGGACTCGCCCCTTAGGGAAGATTCTTCAAGAGCCGGTGTCCCCTGAGGTCAGCTTCCACCTCTCTGAAGCCCTGAGACCTGCATCCAAAGCCGGCCTCCTGCTCCTCTGAGTCTGGCCTCTGGGAGCCACTCATGATGTCTGTTCACCAATCCAGTATTGACAAGTGAGAGCCGCCGGTGCAGGTGCTGTGTCAGGAGCACCGAGGCCCCCCGCGCTCCGTGCCCGGGCGAGCCTCACACGCAGGCCTCCGAGCCCACCCTGCAGCTCCCCTCCCGATCTCAGCTGCAGATTCCGCTCCACGGGGCCAGGCACCCCACCCAGGGGCCTGAGGAGTCAAGCTGTAGGGCTGGCACCCAGATCCCGGGGGGGGGGGCCAGGAGAACCTTTTGGCTGAGGGGGTCTTACAGCTTGGGTTCACCCCAAAAGCTGAGCCTCAGAGTGGGCCTTGGTGCACGTGTTTCGTTTGGGAGGAGACCCCAAAAAGGAAGCAGGGAGCAGACAGAGGGACGGACACCCAAGTCGGGGTGGTGTGGGTGGTGTGGGTGCTGCTGGGACGCTTCCGAGCTCAGGAGGAGGAGCACACCCCTTGTGCCCCAGGGATGGCCAGTGGGCAAGGGCAGCCCTGGTCTCTTCCTGTCCTTGCTGCATTCCTAGCAGAAGCTTCCTGGGCAACATGGAACTGCCCACCCCACCCAGCTGGAGGTGTGTCCAGCATGAAGGCAGCAGGGCCAGGGGGTGCGGGAGCCCAGGGCAGCTCACAGGAACGGGAAGTGGATGGTCCCCCCCGGCAGAGGCCAAGGTGGGTGGCCAGGCCCCCTTCCCACTGCTCTCTCCCAGGAGCTGCCCCGGTCATGTCCTCTGGCACGTAACTGCTCCAGGCCAGCTCCTTCAGTACAGGCAGGCACGTGTCTGGGAGTCCACTGCCCAGGGGAGAGGGAGAGGCCAATGGCCTCCACAGGGTCAGCAGGTCAGGTCAGGGGTGTTCCTAGTGTGTGGGGAAGCGAGGGCCCTGCTGAGCTTCCCGGGCCCCTCCCTCTCCCTGGTGGGCAGGTGAGGGGTAGGGGTTTGGCAGAAAGCCAGGCAGACCGCAAACCCAACTTACACCACAAACAGGGGCAGGCAGGAGATGCCCCGAGGTCCAACGCACTCTGCTGGCCTCCCTTGAAGGACCAGGGGCACCTCCTTCCACACAGAGCTGCTCCACCCTGGCAGCAGGTAGCAGAGGGAGTAGGGCTTCAGGGCCCACAAGGCCTGTCTGGATCCCAAGTCCAGCTCTGACTCGCCGCGCGGCCCAGGAGACTCGCATGCCCGCTCTGGGCCTCAGGTTCTCCTGTGTGGAGTGAGGTCATGAGTGGCCACGTGATCTCAGCGGGAGGTAACCACTTGGTCTTGTTCCCTTGAAAACAGGAAGAACCTGCTGCCATCAAAGCTCTTCCAGCCCCGCTCCCCTGGGTGGCTGTCCCTGGCTCCTGGATCTCATTCTGGTTTACAGCTTCCTAATGCTCTTGGTCAGCTGTTCCCCAGTGCCTCTATCCGCTGGCGCTTCCTCATTGAAAGTCTTTAGATGTTGGATTTAATCTCATTTTGGTATTCATGGGGAACATTCTCTGAGTTCTGTGTGGTTTTGTTTTTCCCAAGGACCAAGGAAATTAACTCGTATACACATCTCCGTCCGTTTGTCTCTCATTATGTATTCCTGCTACACCTGTAGCCAGAACCCGCCAGGTTTTGTGCTTTGGAAACAATAACCAAAGCACAATAAATTTTCACTTGAGGTTACTCTGGCGGACAGATGGCTCAGCGTTTCCCCATCATTCAGCAAAAGAACAATAGGCCCAGGATTCTTTTCTTTCCTACCAAAGCTTGCTGTCTTTGTGCTTAATTAACTATTCTGCTTTTAGTCGGTAAATCAAGCAGCAAATTCTCTGGTTCTTAATGTTGAACGAAAGGACCTCTGGGTAAAACCCTGTGCTTCGGATTTCTCTAAGCTGCTCAGCCCAAACTGAGCAGCTTGAATGAAAGGAGCAAAGGTCAGAAGCCAAGAGCCCTTCCCTGGCCAGGTTCACAGTGCCCTTCAGGGGCCAGGTGACCTTGGGGGAGTCTTGTCACCTGTCTCCCATTTCACTCCCTCCTCCGTGAAATAGGGATCGCGCCACCTGCCCTCTACTTAATTCCCAGAGTTGTTGGGAGAAGGCGGTGAGGAAATTAATGTAAAGCCACTCGGAGAAAGATAAGGCGCTCTCCCCAGCGGGACTGCAGCCAGCCAAGGTCTCCCTGGGACTCATTAGCTGCACATCAAGGGCACCCGCACCAAACCAGGCCACAGTCGCTTGGGCCAACTCTGAGGACCGCCAAACACAGTTCTTTGTGTCTTCAACATGACCTTCAAAGTGTTCCTCATCGTCAAGGACCAGAAAATTCTCCAGGGCCGTGCCCCGCGTGGGAAAGCGCAGGCCCGTGCTGGGTGACCTCAGCGCAGTGACTAGGTTTTAAAAGGAAAGCCCTCCAGGCCAGCGTGATCGAACGTTGTCCCCGACGCCACAGCTCCCCAGATGGAAGAGCCACAAGCAGGGACTGTCAAGGTGCCGGAGTGGGAGGGGAGCAGGTGCACAGCTGGGGCACTCCCGGACTCCAGCCTGGCACCGTCTGGGAAGCTGGCACACCATGCCCAGCTCAGGAGGCCACTGCACCATGGGGAAGCCCTCCACCAGCTGCCTCCACGTCACCTGACGCTCCTGCCCACCCACCATGCAGTGAGGTACCCAGGCAGGGCTGGGAGGGGGCCAACAGCCCCGGGCCACGAGCTTCAGAGCCCAGGAGCCGGGGAGACCACCCGGCTCAGCCACTGCCCACTGGTTTCTCAGCCCACTCGGTGCTCCTTCACCCCCGGCTCAAATCTTGCTGGGAACTAAGAGACAAAAGCCCAGCACCTTGCTAGTGCCTGGTGCCGTCCTTCCAGCCCTCCCACTGTGTGCGAGGGGAGCAGCAGGCAGAGCGCTGGGTCTTCTGGAGCCCACTCACCAGGGCCTAGCAGTCCCGGCACGCCTTGGACCCCTCCGAGGGCTTCACCAACGCACCTGCCTCCTTCTGAGCTAAGCGGACGTGCAGGTGCCCATGTGGTCTACCCGACTGCCCTGCATGGGCCACAAGGAAAGTCACCAACTCGAACCGGCTTCAGCAGGGAGTGTGGGTGGCTTGCATGAGGAACTGCTCACAGCCTGTGCCCAGGGTCTCCCCTCTCTCTCCTCTTCCTTCTCCCGGCCCTGTCCTGGCTTCAGGAACACCTGACTCCTAGTGCTAGAATGGCTGCCAGCAACCCCGGGCTTCCACTCTCCAGAAAGAGAAGTTACTTTGTGCAAGTCATTCCTGCAGGAACCTGTGCCCAGCCTCGGGGGACACAGCTGGGGCCACTCGTCATGTGGCCAAGGGAATAGGGCAAGCGAATTGGTTAGGGTCGGTCACATGTCAGCCCCAGAACTGAACTGAGATCGACTCAGCCCAAGGGCTCCATGTGTCCTGCAGGGAGGCCAGCCCCAGGACAGGGATTTTATTGTCACAGGAAAAGGCCGGGGAAAGTTGGGCAGGCAAACACAGAGGTCCTACCTCAGGGCCGATCTTCAGCTCTAAATTCTTAGGAAAATGTCAGGCTGTTGGAGAGGCCGTTTGTTTAAAGAAAGTGGAAACACAATATTTAATTTCAAATGTAATCCTTCAAAGAATTAAATAAGAATCAAACAGCCAGATTCCATAGATGTTCATAATCATGCTATTTAAATAGTGAAACAGCCGCCGAGCACGGCCGGCCCCAGGGTTAAATAAATCACAGGACCCCGGCCTGATGTGATATTGTGACGATTACCGGGACGATAGTGATGCAGATGAGACAACAAAGTGGGGGCAGAAACAAGCCTCATTGAGCTGCATCCGGACAAAGGCAGAAACGTCCATCCTCGGGGCGAGGCACAGAAAAAGGAGGAGGCTCATTTGTTGGTGCCACGAGCTGGTGGAGAACACTCTGGGTGTGTGTGTACGTAACTAAAATAAGAAAACAAGAACCCACAGGACGAGTCGAATGAGACCGCCCCTCCCTGCGGGCTGGCTGGCTGGGGCTCTGAAGAGCTCCCCACAGACCCCGCTTCCTGGGGTCCTCGTGCCCCACCAAAGACAGGCTGGACCAGGCCCTGGGGTGTCCTGGTGTGCCAGCAGGTGGACTTGGAAGTTAGGTGTGCAATAGTGTGCAAGTGTTCCCAAGTATGTCCCCAAGGGTCCCTGTGCCATAATGCCACCCCGCTGTATGCTACAGAGGGTGGGAACAGTCACACTATGTGCTCAGAGGGGGGTCACGGCGAGCAGCCCTGGCTGAATGCTGGTGGCTTTAGAAGGAGGAGAGACCAGGCACAGACACACTCATTGTTGGTGCAAAGAGCTGGTGGGGGACATTGTGTGCGTGTCACACACACATCCACGTCCCTGCCCACGTGACGCCCTCAGCAGCCTCAGGATGCTGCCAGCATGAAGGCCCCCCAGCCGCAGCCCCTGGGCATGAACATCCAGAGCCACGAGCCCAGATAGACCCTTTCCATTAACACTCGCCGTCTGTGCAGCTGGGTGACAGTGACGGACATGTGTTGAGAGCCACAGCCGAAGTGGCCCCCCCCCCCCCCCCCCCCCCCCCCCCCCCCCGGCAAACTTCCAGCTGATTGGTTCACAGCGGCCCCAGCAAACTTCCAGCTGCCAGCTGATTGGCTCCTCTGCTGTGATGCTCATTGGGCTGTTTCCCCGCCCTTCAGACCACGGAGCTGCTCATTGGGGGACTCTTTGGCTCCGCCCACGCGACCCAGCCAATCGGCCTCAAGAGCGGGAGGAGTGGGGGTTGAGAGGCTGGTGGGAAGCGGGTGGTGGCAGTTGGGCTCTGAGGGAGTTCCTGAAGAGCTTGTGAGGGGCAGCATGTGTGTTCCAAAATAAAGTTCGTTCTGCTTGACAAGTGGCTCCTGAATTGTGCCCAGCCAGACTGCGGCAGACATGGCCGCCCCTCGGGGCTCTCGGGGCCTGTGGACCACAGAGAGGAGTGTGTGCTCTGGGCTGAGCAGCGTCCACTCACCTTCCACAGTGTCCCTGGAACCTCGCACTGTGACTCTGCCTGGAAGAGGCCATCGGAGATGTCATTCGCCAAGACGACGCTGTGGCTGGAGCTTGTCCCCAACGTCCACGGGTTGGAAACTCGGGCTCCAGATTCCTAGGCTGATGGTGTGTGGAGGGGGCCTTGGGAGGCCACCAGGGTTAGATGGGACCTGAGGGCGAGGCCCCCCGATGACATTGGTGGCTCCATAGACGAGGAAGAGAGGCCTAAGCCGGATGCTTGGTCCTCCCCCTGTGGTGCGCGACCCCCCATGATGGCCGGCAAGAGGGCCCTAGGCCCAGCACCTCACTGCTGGACTTCCGCCCCCAGAGCCAGGACTGAGTGGCCTGCGTTGCCTAGGGACCACCCAGCGTGTGGCTCTGCTACAGCCACCGATAAGGGGCGGAGACAGATGCAGGCGTGTGTCAGGGCCTGTGATCAGCACGTCTGGCGTCCTTACAGGAGAGACACAGACACCCCAGGGAGGAGGCCATGTGGGGACGACGCAGAGATGGGCCATGCAGCCACCCCACGGAGCAGTCCGGATGCCAACCGCCACTTGAGCCTCAGAGGAGGCTGACGTCTAGAGTTGAACTCAGGCCTCCAGCGCTGCGGGAAACCTCGTGTCCCGACCACCACTGAGGGCTGTGGGCAGAGCCAGGGGGAGCCGGCAGCGGCACGGAGCCTTTACAGGGAGAGCTGGGTCAAGGGGCCGCTGACCGCCCTGCCCCATCAGAGGTAAGTGGCAGAATATGGGCCCCAGGAACCAGTCACAGCCACCAGAGACCACGTCCTTCCACCAGGGACAGCATCCTTCCACCAGGGACAGCATCCTTCCACCAGGGACCGTGTCCTTCCACCAGGGACCGTGTCCTTCCACCAGGGACCGTGTCCTTCCACCAGGGACAGCGTCCTTCCACCAGGGACAGCGTCCTTCCACCAGGGACAGCGTCCTTCCACCAGGGACCGTGTCCTTCCACCAGGGACAGCGTCCTTCCACCAGGGACCGTGTCCTTCCACCAGGGACAGCGTCCTTCCACCAGAGACAGCGTCCTTCCACAAGGGACCGCGTCCTTCCACCAGGGACAGCGTCCTTCCACCAGGGACCGCGTCCTTCCACCAGGGACAGCGTCCTTCCACCAGGGACAGCATCCTTCCACCAGGGGCAAGACTGTGTGCCTGAAGGCTATCGTCCTTCAGGAGAAGGGGGCCTGAGGGAGGCCACTGGAAGGACCTAGGTGCAGCAGCACGTCCCTGTGTCTCTGCAGGCAGCATGGAGGCTACAGCCTCAGGGGCCAGCTCCGGCCTCCGCTGGGACCTCTCCCCCTCACCTGTGGCTTTGGTGAGTGTCTCTGAAGCATGGATCCCTCAGAACATGCAGCAGGGATCAAGGGGATGGGACAGGGGAGCTCAGAAGCCCAGGTCCTGAGGCTGTGAGTGGCTCCTGACCCCTTGGGAACCAGCTTGCTGCACGCCATGGAACCCCTATTCCCAACGGCTGCAGTCACCGGAGACTGCTGCTGGCTGAAGGCCCTGTGTCCAGGACGTGCCAGTCTGGCCTAATTCAGCCCCGGGGGAAGGGTATTGAGGAGGGTCAAAGGCTGGGGAAAAACCTCAGTTTGAGTCCCATGTCCTGGGCCAGTCCCGGCTTCCCACACACCAGCTGTGGGACTCGGGCAAATCCTGGGTCTCTCTGAGCCTCCTATTGTCAACCACAAAGAGGGGGCAATGCGTCCAGGCCTCAGGATGGCTCTGAGGGTGGAACAACCGCACCAGCCGGGCACCAGCAGGGCACCAGTGGGCACCAGCCCACACTGCAGGAAGCTGCCCCTTCAGGGTGCTGGGGGCCACAGGGAGTGAGAGCTCGAAACC